>NW_012110119.1:848999-851838 GCF_000951045.1 Mandrillus leucophaeus
ATATTAAAATATATATTATATGCAGTATATGTTATATACTATATACAGTATATGTTATATACTGATATGAAAGTAAACACCTCCTAAATTATCAGTATATAACACGCTTAATTGGTATGTCTATAATTTTTAGTTTTAGGCTTTATAAAACTTCACAATATGAAAAGCTCAGGCCAATGATATACAAATGGAAATGTTGTAAGAAATTTCCATGAAGGCTGCTTAAAAGTACAGATTCAGCTAGAAGGGAGCCCTTTTGTCTTTCCTTAATCTTCTTTCCTGGTTGGAATGTGAATATGGTAGCTTGATCTTCAACAAACATCTTGGTCTATGAGGCAAACTTGGGAATAGTTTATTATATTAATATGCACTTAATATATGAAAAAGGGAGTGTCTGTGATAAATCTGTAAGGATGTAATACTTAAGCTGCCTCCAACAAGATTTCTTTATAGGAGATATAATCCCTTCTGTGTAAGATATAATCCTTCTGTGTTTAAGACAGATCTAAGATTAATGTACTCATCCAAAAATCTTCATTATCTATCAGCTAGGGAAGATTCCTTTAGCCTTTCTCCTGTGTTGGATGACCTCTGATCCCCCTTTTACTAGATTTCATTTTTTTCTTAGTTGACTCCTTTGTTTTGGTGGAAAATATCCCCTAATTGCTTCATAAGAAATGTGCATAATGAAAGGTAAAATTCTTGAAACATTGCATGAATAAACATCTTCCTTACTTTGATGGTTTTATGGAATACAGATTTCTAGACTGCCAATTGTTTTGAAAAATTTGCTGCATTGTGTTCTATCTCCCAGAGTCACTAGTGAAAAATCTAGTGTTGTCTTGATTATTTGCATATGGCCTGGTTTTTCTCTCTGGGAGATTTTAGATACTTGTCTTTGTTTCCAGTATTGTGAAACTTCATAATGGTGTGTTTTGTGTTTGACTTTTATTAGCATTATAATGAGCTCTTGGTCTGTTCTATCAAACTGGACACATATATCCAATTCTGACTATTTTTCTTAAATTCTTCCTTTGGTAATTTTTCTGCTTTGTTCTCTTTCCAGAATTGCTATTTTACAAACAGTAGACCTCTTGGACTGAGACTCTAGTTTCCTTATTTCTTATATTTCACCTGTTTGTGGAGATTTCCTCACACTTTTATATTTCAGCCTTCTTCAGAGAATGTAATTTTTGCAATCACAATTTCCAAGACCTCTTTTGTGTGCTTTGAATCTTATTTTTAAAGCATTCTATCCTTAATTCATAAATGCAGTATCTTTTCTTTAGTTTTTGAAGGTATTGAAAATCTTTTGAAAGTTTTTGTCTGCTCTCTGGATTATCTGCTTCTTCCAAGTTTCTTTTCTTGTGTTTGATTTGTCCTTTTGGTTGACCCCACACATTTTAGAAGGAAGAACTAAAAGTCTGACTGGAACCTCTTTGTTTGTGGCAGGGATTGCCAACTTGCAGTTTTCACTGTAAAGTGGCCTGACCGGGCCTATTCTTCAGGGAACCCTGACCATCGGCATTGTTAAGTATTTTCTCTGGGATTAATTACATCCCTCAAAGAAGCATGCCCCAACTGGAGGGTCTGAGCCCTGTTGTTAGTACTCTGGGAGTACAATATATGAAGGAGATTTCACATCTCACTCTTCAATATGTCAACTTTCAGTTAGTGTCTCCTTTGTTAGTATTGTGCCCTATCAGCTGTGCCAGGTATACATCTGCTCACCTTCTCCAGACAGATTATCTCTGGGGTTCTTCAAGGATCAGGTAGGAGCAGTCACTAGATAGCACTGGGTGGAGTTTCCAGCAATATATCAGCCCTACCTTCACCTTCATTTTCAGTTCCACATGGGACAGCCAAGTTTTGAGCTTTTCTGAGGTTCTGTGATACCAAATATATTGTATCTTGGCTTCTTACATTGCCTGCTTCAGTTTCAGCTTTCTCAGAGCTTCTAAATCAACTTCTACTAGATTCACCTCTCCACGTTCCAAGTTTCTGTCCCTTTGGCTCTTCTTCTATTCTTATTTTTGCAGGTTAATGCCTCCTTTTATCCAGGTACTTTTAATATAATGTTTTGAAGGGTTTAGAGAGAGAGCAAAAGAAATTATATGTTTAATCTTCAATCTTTAACTAAATCTCCCTATGAATTTTTCTACGGTATAAAAAAATCCAAGTTCTTGGCCAGGCACAGTGGCTCACACCTGTAATCCCAGCACTTTGGGAGGCTGAGGCAGGGGGATCACCTGAGGTCAGGAGTTCGAGACCAGCTTGGCCAACCCAGTGAAACCCCGTCTCTACTAAAAATACAAAAATTTGCCGGGCGTGGTGGCAGACGCCTGTAATCCCAGCTACTTTGGAGGCTGAGGCAGGAGAATTGCTTGAAACTGGGAGGTGGAGGTTGCAGTGAGCCGAGATCACGCCACTGCACTACATCATGGGTGACAAAGTGAGACTCCATCTCAAAAAAAAAAAAAAAAAATTCCAAGTTTTTAGCAGCTTTGGTGGTCGGGGGGTAGGTGATTAGAGCAATCCTTCTCTACATTCAAGCTAAGGAAATCTAAGCTGTCTAAACTTTTATAACCGCCTGTAAGTGAAATTAAAGCTGTTCCTTACTTCTATAATAGACAACTATCAAAAGGAGAAAAATAACTTTCAAGTCAAGAAACAATTAATTACATTCCTGGATATAGAAAAACTTTGGGAAATAGAGCAAATTTGCAGATTCCTTTATAAAAAGGAAATCCATATGTAATGAAAACTGTGTTCCCAGAAATTTAGTTTGTGAGGAAGAGAGGTTTATGTAAGAGAACAGGGGACCTCTAGAGGGAAACTT
>NW_012110119.1:853413-856058 GCF_000951045.1 Mandrillus leucophaeus
ATATACCCTTGCACCACAACTTTGCAGTATCTCCTGTTATAGTGGATGAAGCACATTTCCCTTCCCCATTGTTACTGTGCTTGACATGTGACTTGTGTGGCCAGTGGAGAAATAGCAGACAAGATGCACACAGTACATAAAACAATGGTTTTCAATATGCATGTATAATTTTGGGCCGGCTGCATGTGCTTCTGACACCCACTAGCAAAAGAAAATGCTCCAGTTGCTGCTTATTCCAGAAGGAGGCCACATGAAGAGTGGGGCCAATCTCAACCTACATACAGCCTGGAACCACATCCAACTGAAATTGCCCAAATCACCAACCATAGGCTCATGAGAGAGAAAAACAAGTATCTATGAGTGTAACCATCAAGATTTTAAGGTTGCTTCACAATAAAAATGGACTAATATTCCATATGACCTTGGACAAATCATTTAACTTCCCAGGCTTGTTTCCTTACCTGTGAAATGGAGAAATAGGGAAATTAACATCTATTTTATCAGGTGTCAAGATAAAATAAGGCTTTATTCATGAAAATACTCTGAAATCGTTCAAGTACAGTTGGTGAAAATATAAAATATAGCTTATACCTTGATTTTCTGAATATTAGATATTTAAAGACTCATTTGTGTTAAAATGACATGTTCAAGTGACACATGTGCATGTATATATGCATGCTTTATAAAAATTACTCCAATATTTAGCAACATGAGTTTGCATATTTCAAATTGATTTAAAAATGGTTATAAGTGACACAGTTAAAATTTAATAACCTAACAATTACGAGTATGGTTTAGCCCAGTAAATCTTACATCACATTACAGACTTCAAAAATACCAGCTATGACTAATCCTATCATGAAAACAAGGATCCTTTCCCCAAATGAACTTAGGATATGCTTAGGGAGGCTTGGAGATCTAGAGCATATTACGATAGAGCCTCTTTATTTCAAAATGATGGGGAGTTCTTATAGACGTCAAGTCTTTTAGATGCTAGCTGATGGAACTACTGCCTTCCCTGTTCACCATCTCTCTGTGTGCTTTCCAGGAACAACTGCTAGGATTCTGACCGTGCTGATTTTAGGCTCACCACCCCAGTTCTTCATACCCTACACCCTTCACTGCTTCCGTCTCAAACTTACTTGGTATAAGGAAAGTGTTCCATTACTATTGTCTTATCTGTTGTTTGTTAAAATAATCAATTGGAAAACACAAGATAAACTGACTTTGACAAAGAAAAACAAATGAAGGGTATGTTACCTGGACCGCTGACATTAAACTGAGGGCTGTTTGGGGAGAAGCTGTTGTGTCTCTGGATTCGACGGCTTGATCGTTTTCCAGGCCATTGAATTGACAGGACTTCTGGCTTGGCTGGCCCTTGCCTTAATCAACAGAGATAACATTTAACCTTAAGGTTAGTGCTTCAGTCTCTTCCCTCAGGGAACAGATCTTCATGCGTCAGTCACAAAGGTTTTCTAGTGCAGTGGAATGAAAACTTATGAGAATGACTGCTTGTAAACGCTCTAGAAACCCAACATAATTTGGTACTACAGTATGTGAACCTAAGAAAGAGAATTCTGAGCTTTCTTTATTCTTAAAATTCTGAGTAAAAACTGTAATTTAAGGCAGGCTTCTTTGCTTTGTTGGTCAACCTTCAATGGAAAAACATGTGTATGCAGCTATTGTATTTTGTTTAGTTTGAAAACACTTATGGAGTTTTTTCTGTAATTCAGTTTTTAACTTTTTGGATCAAAGCTATACATCCATACATTTTTAGGAGTCAAATGATTCTATAAATCTTATTTCAACAAACAGGAGCTCCCTCCTTTCACCCCCATATCATATTCACACTCCTCTTTCAAAAGGGCAACACTTTTTAGCATGTGTTTACTTTCATATCAGTATATGTTATGATATGAAAGTAGTATATATTAAAATATATATTATATGCAGTATATGTTATATACTATATACAGTATATGTTATATACTGATATGAAAGTAAACACCTCCTAAATTATCAGTATATAACACGCTTAATTGGTATGTCTATAATTTTTAGTTTTAGGCTTTATAAAACTTCACAATATGAAAAGCTCAGGCCAATGATATACAAATGGAAATGTTGTAAGAAATTTCCATGAAGGCTGCTTAAAAGTACAGATTCAGCTAGAAGGGAGCCCTTTTGTCTTTCCTTAATCTTCTTTCCTGGTTGGAATGTGAATATGGTAGCTTGATCTTCAACAAACATCTTGGTCTATGAGGCAAACTTGGGAATAGTTTATTATATTAATATGCACTTAATATATGAAAAAGGGAGTGTCTGTGATAAATCTGTAAGGATGTAATACTTAAGCTGCCTCCAACAAGATTTCTTTATAGGAGATATAATCCCTTCTGTGTAAGATATAATCCTTCTGTGTTTAAGACAGATCTAAGATTAATGTACTCATCCAAAAATCTTCATTATCTATCAGCTAGGGAAGATTCCTTTAGCCTTTCTCCTGTGTTGGATGACCTCTGATCCCCCTTTTACTAGATTTCATTTTTTTCTTAGTTGACTCCTTTGTTTTGGTGGAAAATATCCCCTAATTGCTTCATAAGAAATGTGCATAATGAAAGGTAAAATTCTTGAAACATTGCATG
>NW_012110119.1:858153-858718 GCF_000951045.1 Mandrillus leucophaeus
AAATCCATATGTAATGAAAACTGTGTTCCCAGAAATTTAGTTTGTGAGGAAGAGAGGTTTATGTAAGAGAACAGGGGACCTCTAGAGGGAAACTTTCATATGACATACTTATTATTCTTGTCATTAGCTATAGGTACTTTCTGAACACATGGGATTAATGTAATTCACATTTAGTCAGTTTGCCAGGGCAGACACAAAGAGTGTTGTAGCATGCCATCTGGAAATTCCACCTCTGTGGCATTCCAGCTGTATACATCCCTTCTCTCTCAATTATCCATTTTCACGTGAATAGACACAGACATTTTGCCCAACATGGCATGTCTACCTCATTACTGCAGGATGAATGATACTGTGTGATTCTCCCCTGGGGCTGAGAGATGGAATAGATGACTTCCCTAAATTTGCTATATTCCAAGGAGTCTTTGTATCCCTAGGTTTCACAAATATTAAATCCCAAGGTAATGTTGATGGAAGGAAGAACTAAAAGTCTGACTGGAACCTCTTTGTTTGTGGCAGGGATTGCCAACTTGCAGTTTTCACTGTAAAGTGGCCTGACCGGGCCTAT
>NW_012110119.1:858768-888597 GCF_000951045.1 Mandrillus leucophaeus
TTCTCCCCTGGGGCTGAGAGATGGAATAGATGACTTCCCTAAATTTGCTATATTCCAAGGAGTCTTTGTATCCCTAGGTTTCACAAATATTAAATCCCAAGGTAATGTTGATGCTGAAGGGAAAGCAAATTATCACAAGGCTGGAGATTTTAATGAGACCTGCAGGTTGCAACTATTTATTTATTTATTTATTTTGAAATAGAGTTTCGCTCTTGTTGTCCAGGCTGGAGTGCACTGGCGCAATCTCTGCTTACTGCAACCTCCGCCTCCTGGGTTCAAGTGATTCTCCTGCCTCAGCCTCCCGAGTAGCTGGGATTACAGCTATCTGCCACCACACTCGGCTAATTTTTTGTATTTTTAGTAGAGACGGGGTTTCATCATGTTGGCCAGGCTGGTCTCGAACTCCTGTCCTCAGGTGATCCACCTGCCTTGGCCTCCTAAAGTGCAGAGATTACAGCCATCATGCCTGACCAGCAGGTTGTAACTTCTTGACTGTGAAGGGCATCACAAAATCTTCCTTTCTAACATAAAATACTGATGAATTGGCTGGGCATGGTGACTCAAGCCTGTAATCCCAGCACTTTGGAGGCCGACGCAGGTAGATCACCTGAGGTCAGGAGTTCGAGTCCAGCCTGGCTGATATGGTGAAACCCTATCTGTACTAAAAATACAAAAATTAGCTGGGCGTGGTGGTGGGTGCCTGTAGTCCCAGTTACTCAGGAGGCTGAGACAGGAGAATTGTTTGAACTCGGGAAGTGGAAGTTGCAGCGAACCGATTTTGCCTCATTGCACTCCAGCCTGGGTGACAGAGTGAGACTTTGTCTCAAAACAAACAAACAAACAAACAAAAAACTGGTGAATTTTTGTTTGCATCTGTCTAGCTTTTAAGATCTTTCTGAACCCCAGATGACTGTTAGATTGGTCTCCTCAGTGTCCTGGGTCCTCACTAACTGCTTCTCTGCAGCACTCCTTTCACCTAGAATTCCTTTCATTCATTCACTTTCATATGTTTGTCATGCAGTTGTAGTAAGTAGAGGGGACTTATGCAAATCTATGCCATCTAAAAACTCAGTGTCTTATGGGGGAGATAAACAAGGAAGGGGCTGAGATAAGTAGATATAAAAGAGGGCACTATGGGAATACATGGTAGTGAGGTGGGAAGTATAAATGAGCAGTGAAGGCTTCCCGGAGAAAGTACTGTCCAATCAGTGACAAGACAGGCGAGCAGAAGTGAGCCAGATGAGAGATGGGTAACATGAGGTGGGTGAGGCGGATCCCTCTAGAGAGAATCTCATTCTGCCTTTCAAATTCATCCTAAAGGTCCAGTTAGAGTCTTGTCTTCCCATCAGGCTTTTTCACTGGTCTCTTAATTGACATCATAGGAAAGGTATAGTTTTCCTTTCTCTATCTTTTCCTCACTGATGAAGGTCCCAGGGCTCTCCCCAATTTTGGTGGCCAGCTGATAGGAAGATACAACCTTGAGAGAGGAGACACAGCCCCTTTAGGTTTGGGCCTAATTCACGTGCTTCAGTATGGTTCATCAGATATTATGGGCATAAATCCACAGTGGTACCTTATTTTCTGTTTGCTTATTTATGTATTTCTTTATAAACCTCTCAGGGGGAGTATCACAGATGTGGGGTGGGATTTGGTCATTCCTGGATGTCTTAGTCAAATGCCATACAATAGCACCCCTTAAACTGCAGTCAGAGGTGTAACATTTCCCATAATTTGAAGCTGTTTTTGAGTGAGAAATCCAGAAGAAAAAGGTTCATTAATCCTCTAGTGTCTTCTACTTTCCTTAAAGTCTATATTGTCATGCTCCTTCTCATTAAGCACAGCTGCTAGGCAGCTGCTGGCAGCAGTCACAAGAGTTCAAGGCTAGCCTGTGGCCTAACACAAAGAACTGTTGTTCATTAAACATTCACTGCATGGTGGTAAATGCAGAGCACAAGTTTGCAGGGGATGACTGTAGAAAAAAACAAAAGTGCAGGTGAAGAAGGGGAGTAGAGCACTTTTTCAAGCCTCTTCTCAGGTGGCAGATGACTGATTCTAAAAAGGGAGTTCCCATTTTATTTCCAGAAAGTCCAAACAAAAGAAACAACACAGGAGGCCTCATTTTTCTCATTAGGAACATGAAATCAATTTCACTGTGCTTCAAGACATTCAGTTATCCTCTGCTCAAAGCTGAGGAGGCGGGTTTTGCTTTTCTAAAGTGAATTGTTATACTTTGCCATTTGGTATGGAATCACCCAATGCAGTGAAAACAGGAAGTTTATGATGTAGAGAATGCTTCACAGATCCACTGAAGAGTACTTCGCTGTGATAATCATCTGCATGGGCTCATTAGATTCTGGAATTACAGGCTTTTTTATTAGAATTTGGTGGTGCTCACTCATTTTGACATTGTAAACACATGGTTGAAAATTCCACTATTTTGGAGATGTCCAAATAATTATGTATCAGTTAATTTGTTCAGGAAAATTGGTCTTACAGGGTAGTCTATTATCAGCCTGTTCAGAAAACTTACTGTTTCCTTCTCTCTAATTTAAGATGTAAAAGTTAGATAAAGCACATCTGTAAGTTTAAAGTAACATATCCACCAAAATATGCCCCAGGAGCAAGAGCTTTGCAAGCTTCTCTAACTTGCAAGATATGAGCAATGACAACTCAGAAAAATATCAACTGTTGGCTGGGATTGCCTTGATGTCTGCCCTACACATTTTTAGTATAGGTTTCTCTTAAGCATTAGTGTCTTTATTTATATAGCTATTGCAATATGACCACTTATTTTCTCAGTGATACCTATTGGTGGCATATAATTTTGAAATAATTTCTATCATTCACTTTTCTCCATTTCCTGAAATAATTAGGCTTACTGAATTCTCAGGTCACCCCAGTATATCCAGGTTCATGTAGTCTGTAAGGGTCTTTCCCATCATTTCCACATTTTCAAAATTACACCAAATTAACAAGGAAGGGGCTGAGATAAGTAGATATAAATAGAGGGCACTATGGGAATACATGGTAGTGAAGTGGGAGGTATGAATGAGCAGTGAAGGCTTCCCAGAGAAATTACTGTCCAATCAGTGACCAGACAACCAAAGAGAAGTGAGCCAGATGAGAGGTGGGTAACAGGAGATGGGTGAGATGGATCCCTCTAGAGAGACTCTCATTCTGCCCTCAAATTCATCCTACAGGTCCAGTTCAAGTCTTGTCTTCCCATCAGGCTTTTTCACTGATCTCTTGATTTTGCAAGACAAGCTCAAATAGAGAATTCCATGAAATTGACTTTCTCATCCTTCCATCCCTCTATCCATATTTAATCTTTTACTACTCTGAAAACCATTGGCAATGTATTTCCTCTTCTCTGTGGTATTTATTATCACTTTGTTCCTTGCAGTATAGTTTTTGTGTTCATGTCTTATTTATATGACAGACTTAGGCCTTCTTAAGGATTGACATTATGTTGAATGTATCTTTATATTATTCATAATATTTTAAAGTCTTCTCCATCTACTAAATTTTCAATTAAAATTTGTTGAGTCGGCTGGGCTTGGTGACTCACACCTGTAATCCCAGCACTTTGGGAGGCCAAGGTGGGAGGATCACCTGAGGTTGGGAGTTTAAGACCAGTCTAATCAACATAGTGAAACCCCGTCTCTACTAAAAAATACAATAAATTCACTGGGCGTAGTGGTATGTGCCTGTAATCCCAGCTACTCAGGAGGCTGATGCACAAGAATTGCTTGAACCCAGGAGGCAGAGTTTGCAGTGAGCCAAGATCGTGCCACTGCACTGAAGCCTGGGTGACAAAGTGAGACTCTGTCTCAAAAAAAAAAAAAGATAGATAGATAGATAGATAGACAGATAGATAGATAGATAGATAGATAGATAGATAGATAGATAGATAGATAGATAGATATAGTTGACTAAATGACTGACAGTAAAAGAAAAAGTGGAATGGTCTTTTTAGAGGCAAATAATAAGGCAAGCAACCAGTGGAGGTCACCGTTATTCGTTTTAAATGTATCAATTCTTGTTTTTAGTTTTTGCTAGTATAAGTACAATGCCTCTCAATTGTTTTTTCATGAACATAGAGTCACCAAGCAGACATCAGATGAAAATATGTAAATTGCCTTTCTTGACGGGTTTGCTCCTCAGTAGTTTCCATGGCACATTCCAGGGAATTCTGGAGAGACTGCAGCTGATTCAGGGTTTCCTTCAATAAAAACCGAGTTACGAATTGTTCCAAATTGGAGGCTTCTTGGTAGTCCTAAGAGTGACAAAACAAATGCAATTAGAAGCATGGTAGAAAAAAATACCCAGGATTTTTTTTTTTTCTTTTACCATGTACTCATCAATCCCTGATTGATCCTAGAGAGAAAGGGTGGAGAGAAGAGAAGAGAAAAGATCTGTTGAGCCCTGGAGGCTACAGCATAGCTCTCATCCACCCACCAGGAGATGAATAAAAAAGCTGCAGAAATGACTGGAATATCTTGCTTCCCAATGTACCTGCCTCAAGATTAAGAAAAAGGACAAAGCCAGCAGAGTTGCAAAATAGACGTTTGTAGAAAAGAAAAAAATAACTATTTAGGGGGAAAAAAAAAGATCAGAATGTGACTAACTCAGGGTTTGTTCTATGTCTCATTTGAATGTTGACCATGCCATCATATATTTTCTCTATTACCAACAAAGTGCAGCCACGTTTCAGCAATTGGCTTAATTCACTCCTGATGCATTTCTTATGCTTGATCTGTACTATGCTGAAGACAAAGAAAATTATGTGTAGTTATTTAAAATTCAGAAAATGTTAGGCTTGGAATATTCAAACAGTTTACTAAATCTGCTTATGTCTCTCCCTCAGTTACTTTACCTGAGGTTCATTGACAACTAACTTCTAGGACAGCACCTGAGCCACAAAAGCAGCATTCACTGAAACAGCCCCAGGGTCACTGCAGAGGTCACTGCAGACTGAATAAATGTACTTGCCAAGCTTACTCAAGGTAGATGGGTGAACTGTGGATGGTACCACCTGCTGTGCTTGTCTTCCTAAAATCTCAGGGAGAACCAACAAAGAAAACCAGGTTGGTGTGGAATAAGATGGTGACAGGGCCACTCTTTCAGGTCATGGGACTGCCAGTGAAATCTGATTTTCTAGAGTCTTGAGTGGAAATGGTATATTCAAGTTCAGTCAAGGAAAAGATTTATTCGTCTCTGTCCCTAAACAAAAATTTTTTATGGCTGAAAAGACAAAACACAAAATGACTGACGGTGATAAGATAATACCACGAATCATGATATGCTGGAGAAACTTAGGGCATAGTTATAAACCTACACAAATAAGATTTAGGTATCTAACCTTCCTGGTTCTCAGCTTTCCCACTTATAAATCACTAAGTAACTCTGGCATACATTCCAACTCAGAAATATTCTGTGCTTCTATCAACTTTAATTTAGGAAGAATTGGATTATGGCCTCCTGACATAATTTACTTTGGAAGTTTTGCTAATAGAAGAATAATGTAATAGCATAGAAAATCTCATTTCTTTCTCAATTTGAAATAGTAAAAGGTTTCAATCATCAGCCTCTTTTTAAGCCCATTTATTACAGGTGAACAACACAGGAAATTTTCTTATCTACTGTGATGGTTAATATTGAGTGTAAACTTGATTGGATTGAAGGATGCAAAGTATTGTCCCTGGGTATGTCTGTGAGGGTGTTGCCAAAGGAGATTAACATTTGAGTCAGTGGACTATGAGAGGCAGACCTACCTGCCATCTGGGTGGGTATCAACTACTGCAGCTGCCAGCATGGTTAGAATAAAGCAGGCAGCAGAAGATGGAAGAGCAGATTTGCTGGGTCTTCTGGCCTTCATCTTTCTTCTGTGCTGGATGCTTCCTGCCCTCAAACATCAGACTCCAAGATCTTCGGCTTTTGGACTTTTGGACTTACACCAGTAGTTTGCCAGGGGCTGTCAGGCCTTTGGCCACAGACTGAAGGCTGGACTGTTGGCTTCCCTACTTTTGAGGTTTTGGAACTCAGACTGATCCACCACTGGCTTCCTTTCTCCTCAACTTGCAGACGGCCTATGTGGGACTTTACTGTGTGATCGTGTGGTGTGAATTAATTCTCCTTAATAAACTCCCTTCATATAAACATCTATCCTATTAGTTCTGTCCCTCTGGAGAACCCTGACTCTTACATCTACCATATATAATAGTCCTATTTAAAAATAAAAAATTGCAATGTCTTTAAACTCCATTTAAGAAACTAACCATAAACTAAACATAACCATTACATGCTTATAATAATCTTAAGAGTTTTGGGTGAGTTAAATCAAGCTAAAAATATTCCAAATATTTAATATTATCTCATAGCTTGCTATTTATTGGTTAAAAAAAAGCTTCAAAAAATTTTCTCTGAACGAGTTTTTAAAATTGAGGAAGGCTTTTCTTTGAGGTTGAAAGAAAATGTGATGATAGAAAAAAAGGTGTGTTTGAGTCTTTTCCCACAGTTATTTCCACATCACCAATGAATATTTTAAAAAATAAAATTTATTAAAATGAAAATAAAATAAAATTGCAAAGTCAGGGATTATGCCAACTATTTTTGTATCTCCATATATACTATGACTAATATAAAACAAATGAGAAAAAGTTTTATACTTATTTGTAGACTGCAGTGAAAAATGAAGAAAGCATACATTTACTGAGCAATAAAGCATAGCATTGTCCTTATTCTTTTCTCATTTAAATGTTACATATTTGTCATGTCAGAATTATAGAAAAGAGATTTTTAAAATTATAGTTAGCCATTTAAAACACTCCAGGCATTGCAATTAGGTTTCTGCCTCTTTGACAGAAAGGTCATGTCTTTTATTTCTGTATCCCTTATGGTGGAGTAGAGGTTTGTTCATACCTGATTGTTTGCAGATACACTCCTAACTCTAAGAATTTATTGCATTTGCTATTGTGTTCTTACATATAAATGTTTTGTCGATGTTAAAGTTAGATAATTAAGAAAACTTAAAGTCAGGCAATTGGCTACTTATCATTGCTCCACCATAGCAAATCAGAAAGTTATTATTAGGTTGACCCTCTTATCTCACTCTGATGAGAGTTTGTTAACCTTACTAGTGACTCTGTAGGTAACATTGAAAAGTGGCAGAACTCAGTTGGTTGATACCTTTCTTTGATATAAATGTTGACGCCTTGACATTGAGAGGGGTGGTGGGTGGGTTTAAGGTTTGGAGGATTATGTTTGAGTCAATTATGAAGGTTTGCTGTTTTATACTACCCCTCATTGATAAGGAGAAAAAAATAACTTGTTTTCTATTATTCCTACTTATCCTTCCAGACTCAGCTTGTAGCATTGTCTCTGTACAGTTGTTCCTTTCCTTAAACCACCACTTCTCTTCACAGTGAGGGAAGAGAGAGACCCTCTCATATTGTTTTATACTCAGTACCTGTTTTAAGAAAAACAAGGAAGTGAAACCAAAGACAGGAAGCCCGGCGCCAGGCCCAAAACCGGGCCTGGACCTGCCTGGCCTAAACCTAGTAGTTAAAAATCAACTCATGACTCAGAAACCGATGTTATCCATAGATTCCCAGCATTGTATAAAAGAACATTGTGAAACTCCCTGCTCTATTCTGTTTCACTCTGACCACCGGTGCATGCAGCCCCTGTCACATACCCCTTGCTCGCTCAAATCAATCACCACCCTTTATGTGAAATCTTTAGTGTTGTGAGCTCTTAAAAGGGACAGAAATTGTGCACTTGGGGAGCTCGGATTTTAAGGCAGTAGCTTGCCGATGCTCTGAGCTGAATAAAGCCCTTCCTTCTACAACTCAGTGTCTGAGAGGTTTTGTCTGCAGCTCATCCTGCTACATTTCTTGGTTCTCTGACCCCAAAGCAAGGTGACTGATGGACGGCCGAGGCAGCCCCTTAGGCAGCTTAGGCCTGCCCTGTGGAGCATCCCTGCTGGGGACTCCAGCCAGCCTGAGTGATGTGATCCAAAGAGCGCTCCTGGGTAGGCAATTGCCCTGGTGGGATGCCTCGCCAGAGCAGCACGTAGCAGGCCCCCACAGAGGATTAACACAGTGGCTGAACACCGGGAAGGAACTGACACTTGGAGTCCAGACATCAGAAACTTGGTAAGACTAGTCTTTGGAACTTGCCCACTCCATTTGAGTGGAAGTGTGGCCTGATCACCCACAGCGTGCCTTCATTGGCACTTTGGTGTTGGTTTTGGTTTTGACTTGGTTTGAATTGCTTGAGAGGACTGGTGTTGGGAACTTGCCTACTCCATTTGAGTGGAAGCATGGCCTGATCACCCACGGTGTGCCTTTACTGGCACTTTGGTGTTGGTTTTGGTTTTGACTTGGTTTGAATTGCTTGAGAGGACTGGTGTTGGGAACTTGCCCACTCCATTTGAGTGGAAGCATGGCCTGATCACCCACCGTGTGCCTGTACCGGCACTTTGGTTTTTGTTTTTGACTTGACTTAGACTGCTTGATACTTTGGTTTTGATTTTGACCTGGCTTGGATTTCTGGATACTCTGATTTTGGTTTGGTGTAAACTGCAGAAGTGTGTGTGTGCCCTTTTTAATTGTTTTTTGTTTTGTGGTGTGCGTGTGGTGTGAGTGTGGTGTTTTGTCTCAAAGAAGTATAGGTCAGGCACAAATAAGCCCACCCCACTAGGAACTATGTTAAAAAATTTCAATAAAGAGAAAAAAGGGGGGAGGCAGAATTTATATAAAAATAATGTTATATGGTAAATTCTTGTCCTGAAATAAATTAACTGGTTGTTTAAAGAAAAAAGTGCTTGTAATAAGTCAGAAAGTTGAGACATGTCGAAAAATTGTCTGCAAAAGTCGTAAAAGAAAAAAGTTACAAAAATATTTTATACAAAAAATGTTGTATAATTTAAAAATAATAAGGCCTCCTGAGTACTACTGAAGAAACAGTTTATGTGCAAGGCACATAAGAAAAGTAAAATTTATCTTTGGTAAAAAGATTATAAGGAGGCATAAGAATGTGGATTTTTACCTACATTAAAAGGTTAAAAAAATTATTGTTTTGAAAGTTTAAGCAAGTTTTAAAATGTTAATTGTAAAGAAAATTCTGTGTGTAAACATATTAGCTAAAGTTAAAAAGGTATCATCCAGTTTTTCTGTGAACTGGACATTAAAGTAAAAATGCAACAGGTTTTTCTTAAAGCATCAACCTGCTCTTGAACAAAAATTATAATAGGTTAAAAAGAGTCTATAAAATCTTATGATCAAACATGAAAAACTGGATAAATATGTCTACAAGGTTTTATTAAAATTAAGTTTAACATTGATAACACACTAATATAAAGGTAAAATTTAGCTTATCTGGTGTAAAAGTCATACAGGAAGCGTTGTTAAATATAAAATGGTGTTTAGCTTTCTGTAGTCAAAAAATGAATAAAGATAGGTGCTAAAGGAAACATTCATTTTACTAGAGGATCATAGAAGTTAAAGACTTAAAACAAACTTTAGCAATTAAGACAGCATATCCAGATGCAAATGCCTGGTTAAAATGAATCAAATATTCCATCTGCACATTAAACAAAAGTAATTGTTATGCTTGTGCACATGGCAGGCCAGAGGCCCTGATTGTCCCCCTTCCACTAAGGCGGTCCTGCAGTCAACCAGGCATGGGCTGCAACCAGGCATGGGCTGCATGGTAACTCTTTTCCAGGATTCTACAGCCTGGAGTAATAAGTCATGCCAAGCTCTGTCTGCTATATCCCAAAGTCCCTGTGGGTCAGCCCCCGAGGGCCATCCAGCTTCAATCTCCCAACGCTAAGTTCACTTTGTGTCTCTCATGGCAGGGAGGAGACTTAGCATTCCTTGGAGACCTGAAGGGATTCAGTGAGCTTAAGAATTTTCAAGAGCTTATCAATCAGTCAGCCCTTGTTCATCCCCAAGCAGATTTGTGGTAGTACTGTGGTGGACCTTTACTGGGCACTCTGCTGAATAACTAGAGTGGCACTTGTGCTTTAGTCCATTTGGCTATCCCTTTCACCCTGGCATTTCATCAATCAGAGGAAAAAAATAATAATAAGACATTGGAAAGCAAGAGAATCCCCTTACAGGTCTTTCAACTCTCACATCTATTTAGCTGCAATTGGAGACCCGCAAGGAATACCAGATCAATTTAAAGCTTGAAATCAAATAGTTACAAGATTTAAGTCAATATTTTGGTAGATGACAGTCAATAAAAATGCAGATTAGATAAACTACATCTATTACAACCAACAGCAACAAGCTTTTCATGAGTTAAAAAAATAAACTCATATTGGCCCCAGCCCTGAGGTTACCTGACCTGATGAAACTCTTTACACTCTATGTGTCAGAAAGAGAAAAAATAGCAGTTGGAGTTTTAACCCAGACTGTAGGGTCCTGGCCAAGGCCAGTGGCCTATCTCTCAAAACAACTAGACAGGGTTTCCAAAGGCTGGCTCCCATGTCCAAGGGCCCTGGCAGCAACAACCCTGTTAGCACAAGAAGCAGATAAGCTAATGCTTAGGTAAAACCTAAACATAAAGTCCCCCCATGTTGTGGTAATTTTAATAAATACCAAAAGACACCATTAGTTAATGAATGCTAGACTAACTAGATACCAAAGCTTGCTCTGTGAAAATGCCTGCATAATCATTGAAGTTTGCAACACACTAAACCCCGCCACCTTGCTCCTGGTATCAGAGAGCCCAATTAAACAAACCGTGTAAAAGTATTGGACTCAGTTTATTCTAGTGAGCCCAACTTCTGAGAGCATCCTTAAACATCAGTAGACTGGGAGCTGTACATGGATGGGAGCAGCTTCGCCAACCCCTACAAAGTGACTCTGAAGAAGATGACAAGCCCTGTTCCAGTCACACCCGGAAGCTGACTGGTCCATGCACGGTGCACGGCCAAAACATGAGGAAACTCATTGCGAGACTTGTTTTCCTTAAAATTTGGACTTGTACAGTAAGGACTTCAACTGACCTTCCTCGGACTGAGGGCTGTTCCCAGAATATACATCAAGTCACTGAGGTATGACAAAAGATTGCTACTGTCCTATTATTTTATGGTTATTATAAGTGTACCAGGACTCTAAAAGAAACTTGTTTGTATAATGCTATTCTATCCAAGGTGGGTAGCCCAGGAAATAACCAACCTGATGCGTGTTATGACCCATTTTAAGTCTCTCATGATCACAGTTTTTAAAATAAAATTAAGGACTGGTCCCTTTCTAGGTGACACAAATAAAGCAATAGCTAGGACAGAAAAAAGAGGGGTCTCCAAGCATATACCCCTAAAATTTAATGCTTGTGCAATTATCAATAGCAATTGGCATAAAATAAGATGCAATTCTTTAAATTTAAAAAAAAGATTTCATGGCAGGAAATAAGTTTATCTGCCATAAATTAAGCTCATGTGCAAATGTGTGTAATTACTGGTCTTGTGTCATCTAGACTACTTAGAAAAAGGATGAAAATGATCCTGTTTAGTCCCAAAAACGAGAAGGCAGCCCCTCCTGTATGAGTGGAAACTGCAACCCCTTAAAATTAATAATTACAAATCCCTTAAACCCAAGGTTAAAAAAAAAAAAAAAAGGAGAACACGTATCTCTGGGCATCAATAGGAAAGGACTAGGTCCTAGAGTAAATATCTTAGTAAAAGAGGAGGTTCGTAAATGCTCTCCAGAACCAGTATTTCAGACTTTCTATGATAAACTAAATGTGCCAGTACCAGAGACTCCAGGAAGAATCAGAAATTTGTTTTTACAATCAGCCGAGCATGTAGCCCAGTCTCTAAATGTCACTTCATGTTACGTTTGTGGAGAAACTATAGTAAGAGATCAATGGCCATAAGAAGCCCGAGAATTAGTGCCTACAGACCCAGTTCCTAATGAATTCCTGGCCCAAAAGGGTCACCCTAATCATCTCTAGGTTCTAAAAGTCTCAATTATCGGACAATATTGCATAGCTAAAAAAGGAAAAATTCACTCATTCTGTAGGATGACTTAGTTGTCTGGGGCAAAAACTGTATAATGGTACCAATAAAACAGTTACATGGTGGAGTTCCAATTACACAGAAAGAGATCCATTCAGTAAATTTCCAAGGTTGCAGACTGTCTGAGCCCACTCAGAATTTCACCGGGACTGGACTGCCCCCACTGGGTTATACTGGATATGTAGACATAGAGCCTACACTAAGCTGCCTGACCAGTGGACAGGTAGTTATGTTACTGGCGCTATTAAACCATCTTTCTTCCTACTGCCCATAAAAACAGGTGAACTCCTGGGTTTCCCTGTCTATGCTTCCCGTGGAAAATGAAGCATAGCCATAGGTAATTAAAATGATAAATGACCTCCTAAAAATTATACAATATTATAGACCTGCCACTTAGACACAAGACAGCTCATAGGGATACTGGACCCCCACTGACATGTTCAACCGAATCATATGATTGCAAGCTGTTTTAAAAATCTTCACTAATAAAACCGGTCAAGCCTTGACTATTCTGGCCTGTCAAGAAACTCAGATAAGAAATGCTATCTAGCAAAATAGATTGACTCTCAACTACTTGCTAGCAGCTGAAAGAGAGGTCTATAAGAAATTTAACCTTACTAATTACTGTCTACACATAGATAATCAAAGGCAAGTAGTTAAAGACATAGTTAAAAATATACAAAACTGACACATGTGCCCGTACAAGTGTAGCATGAATTAAACCCTGAAGCCATGTTTAAATATTAGTTCCCAGCACTAGGAGGATTTAAACCTCTTATAATAAAAGTTATAATAGTAATAAAAACCTGCTTACTACTCCCTTGTTTGCTACCTGTACTTCTTCAAATGATAAAAAAGTTTCATCACTACCTTAGTTCACCAAAATGCTTTAGCACAAGTGTACTATGTGAATCACTATCAATCTATCGCACAAAAAGACATAAGTAGCAAAAATAAGAGTGTGAATTCCCACTAATAAAAAGTGAGAGTCTCAAAAGGGGGAAATGAGGGAAGAGAGAGACCCTCTCATATTGTTTTATATTGTTTTATACTCAGTACCTGTTTTAAGAAAAAACAAGCAAGTGAAACCAAAGACAGGAAGCCCGGCGCCAGGCCCAAAACTGGGCCTGGACCTGCCTGGCCTAAACCTAGTAGTTAAAAGTCAACTCATGACTTAGAAACCGATGTTACCCATAGATTCCCGGCATTGTATAAAAGAACATTGTGAAACTCCCTGCTCTGTTCTGTTTCACTCTGACCACTGGTGCATGCAGCCCCTGTCATGTACCCCCTGCTTGCTCAAATCAATCACCACCCTTTATGTGAAATCTTTAGTGTTGTGAGCCCTTAAAAGGGACAGAAATTGTGCACTTGGGGAGCTTGGATTTTAAGGCAGTAGCTTGCCAATGCTCCGAGCTGAATAAAGCCCTTCCTTCTACAAATCAGTGTCTGAGAGGTTTTGTCTGTGGCTCATCCTGCTACAACAGGATTAGGAGTACATCTTTCCACTTCTATGTATTTCTGTGACATTTCTTCCCTACCTAGCATATAGAAGTTTCCATTGTGATATTATGATGTATTCATTTGTCTATCTTCCCCATTTTAGGCTAGCTCTTTAAGCACAGGGATTATGTCTTATTCTTCTCTGCCTCCAGCGTACTCAGAACTAAACTGCCTCACAGCAGCTGCCCCATAAATGCTTAAGAAATATGTAAGAAACCAGGTCCCACATGGAGAGTCAGGCACCAGAGGGAGTGTCCAAGCTCTGGGAAGTGCTCTTGCCACTGGCTAGTCACCAGCTGCTTCCCCCTGCATCCAGCCTTTGCTGGTTGTAGACATTGCCACCCAGCTTGCCCAGTCATGTGGGCTCTGCAATAAAGAAAAATACAGCTTTGTTCTAACAGACTGTTTGTCCTCATTTCATTTTCTGGACCATTCGTTAGTCTCCTTCCCTTCCCTTATTCTGGATCTCAAGGTTTGAGACTACAGACCCGGGTGGCACAGATCCAATCTTCCTTCCCTTTTCTCAGATATGCAGCAGATGTTCCTTTGGAAGGCAGTGGCAAAAGAAGCAGATGGAAAATTAAATAGATAACAAGCTGGAAAATGTCAAAGCCTGGCCCTTCTAATTCTCAACAAATGTGTTGGTTGTGAAGGTACAAAAAGAGATTTTTTGCATTCTGAATTCCCCAAAAGACTGGTATGTTGGCATAAGGCATGTGTTCCTTTAAGCAAAACCTGGATTTTAGAGACTGGCAGAAAGAACTCCTACAGACATAATAAAGTACTTTAAAAATGTACACATTATACTCAGTATTCAGATTCTGCTTCTTTTTTTTTTTTCAAACACAGTTTAATCCTCTGTATCTATCAGAAAGGATATAGGCTAATAAAAGCTAATGTTATACTTCTCAGATCCTAATAATGTTCATTCATGTCATTGATAATTATTATTTACACAAATCATTAGGTGGAAATTGTGAACAAAGTAGTATTAATACTTCCATTTTTGTCTGCGGAAAGCCAAAATGTAAACATTTCAATCTACATATTTCCTTTGGTGGAGGTGGAACAGGACTAGCATTCATTTGAGTAAAAATCCTAGTATTGGAAGCATAGTGCTTTGAATCAGGTTTCTTAGAGAACTGTCTATGCATCTTAATTTTCACATCATTTCTCAGTAAGCAAGCTCTGCCCATCAGGTTGATGGAATCATCTGAGTTAATTAGGAAAACCAGAGCATCAGTCTTCCCTGTTTGAAAATCAACCAAGTCAGTGACATCTACGGTTAGTGTATTCTTGTTTATGAGGTTAGATAACAATCAAATTTAGCAAGGGGAAAGCATCTGACTGTCTTTTGGATTAACTCCCTGCAGCTCTCACCATTCTTGTGTGAGACATCTGAGGCAGCTTTTATAACAGAAAAAAATAATAATAATAACTTTACAAAGATAAGGTTGTCTTTTGCTCTTTTCTACTCTATCCACAATTATTACTTTTTAAAATACTAATTGGGTTACACACATTATCTATGCCCCAATTCTTTTAAATATTCTTAGGCTTTTATTTTAAATGGCACATTTTTTTTTTTCAAACTGGGAGACCACTACATCAAATTTAAGCCTTATAAAAATAGAAAAATAAAGAACTGGCTCTTAATTGTTCTGATAATGGACAGAGGTTAACTCTAGCTAGTCTTTGTAAACTTTAGATAGCAAAACAAGATATCAAAATAATTTCAGACTACAGATTCTCAAGGATTAAGGAAATGGTAGATTCTCAGATTAGTGAAAGAGGAGACAAAATTATAATTTTGGATTAAATATTATTAAATAATTAATAAATTGAAATAAATTCTGAGCCCTATCTTAACCAGATATTCTGTAGTTTGAAATAAGAAAATAGGTTAGAGATGAATTATATTAAGACCTTTACATTGGACAAACTCCATTTTAAAGGGCTCATCTTAAAGTCATCAAGAATTTATTTTGTGTAGGATTCTTTCCTCTGGCCCCTCCTATTGCTCTGTCTCATACCAGGAGACCCTAACAAGAACATAAGACTACTTGGATGTCTTTGCCTAAAGGACAATCCCATTCTGCTGAGAAGTAATCCTCTTCAAACAATTGGAATTTTAGAAAAATGCACATGGGTATGAGGATGGGGACATCTAGAGAGTCAGCCCAAATCTGAGATTAACTACTAGATGAGGACCCAGGTCATATTCATAGGTATCTAATAACATAATGTGGTGGTTAAGAAGCTGGCTCTGAAGACAGTCACACTTAAGTTCTGCTTGTGACACTCGACAGCTGTGTGAACTTTGGAAAGTATTCAACCTTTCTAAATCCCTATTTCTTTAACTGTGGAAAAGAATAGTTATCATAAGTTTGTTGTGAGTATCAAAATTAAATACAGCATGTGGCACACACAGTAGGGTGTCTAGTTCATAATTTTTGATCAATGCTTATTATTGCTATTAACCCATTGGAGAAAGGATATTATAAAGTGTAACGGAGAGATCACTGGCTCGAACTTCACAAGACCTGGGTTTGTTTGCCATGATAATAGTTCACCTCATAATTATTGCTAGGACAAATGTGTAGCTAGTGTTTGGCATGCAGCAGGCTCTCCACAAATATTAATTTTCCTGAGTTATTTTTCACACATATTTTCTACTGCATATCTGCTACCTTGCTTATTCAAAAATGTACACCTTTTATATACACACTTGTTACCATGTTGAAGCTGTGGCCCACTGAATTTGGTGTTTGAGGAGTGTCAGGTTTAATGTGTAGAGTTCAAGTGCAAAATTTATCAAAAATTCTTCTATTCATAATTCTCCTCAAGTATAGTAAATTAGATACAATTTATAAACCTAAACAGTACTTCCTGCATTCTCCTCTATCTCCTCTGAATTCTATGAGCCATATCCTCCTATAGAACATCTTGTTTTCTAGAATCTTTCCAAAATTGTTTCTTAGTCTTTGATTTTACTCCTCTTTCTTCCTTTCTCTCCTACATCTTTATATGTATATTGGCTAAGATTTCTTCCTTTCTCCTCAAATTTGTATGAGTCTGGTTTTACTCATCTAGGCCCAGTTCTTGTTCTGTATCGCAGATGTGTAGAAACCAGAAAATAATAACAGGAGTATTTGGGGAAGATAGCCATATTGGTGGCATAGTTTATAAAACCCTTGGAATCTTCACATAAAAACAGACCAAACAACTAGAAAACAGCAACAACAAAAAACTCCAATAGACAACGAATGCAGCAAAACTAGATGACAAGGTGTTATCATCAACCTACAATTGCAGGTGGGTAAGGACAAAATCACTGACAGCCACAAGATGTACATTGCATGGTGTTGCTGGATGTGTAGGCAGAAACAAAGGAACACAACGGGTTATGAGACAAACCTGAGAACAAAAGAACTCCAAAGTAGCCAACAAATGTTCACTAGAATAGCAATGACTAATTCGAGAACAACAACTGAAACTGGCAGTCATTTTATCCAAAAATGGTTGAGTACAAAAATGAGAGAGCACAAAAGTCTTAGTAAGGCCTAAAGGGATTGGAACTGTGTAGCCCCGGTGAACTCTTAAAATCAGTCATTCTAAAGGCTATGTCAGGAGGGACCTACACTGAGGAATCAGCTAGCAGTGGACTCAAAATTGAGAGGGATGGTCACAGAGACAAGAAATAAAAACGGAGATTCAGATAAAAAGTTGGGGAGAGAAACAGAGTCAGAAAGCCTTGGAAGAAAAGCTACCTTATTTTTTCAGTACAAGACAAACCACTTAAGAGGAAGCCCTGTGAAGTTAGAAAAACAACTTTGAACACAACTTCCTTTGAAAAAATTTAGGAAAACTGAATTCTTAAAAGCATCAAAAAATTATTAAGGTAAAATCCTATACAATGTTATAATAAGAAAAAGAAAAATAAGAAGCACAATAACATCCCTGTAGACAATGAAAGCATACCAGAAAGACAAGACAACAAAACAGACCCAAGTGTAACTAAGTATTTAAAAATAAGCTAGAAGATGTTAAGAAAAAAAAATTCAAGAAATGAACAAAAATACAAATCAGAGTTAGATTAACTCAGAAATGAAGTGATAGGATTCAGAAAAGAATTAGTAATCGAAGAAAAATACTATTTCTAAAATTAAGTCAAAATTAGAACATAAAAACAAACATTACGTGTAATACCTTAATAAGAGAAAATGAAAGGAAAGAAAGCTTTTAAAATCACAAATAGCAAAGAAAATAAAAGGGATTTGAGAGGAAATGACAAATGTTGAACATACACAGAATATACAATACACTGATAATAGAATTTCTAAAGAAGTATAGAAACTAACAAAGGGAAATAACACTAGAAACTATTATTCAAGAATATTTTCCTAAAATAAAATGATTTGATATTAAATACTGAAAGTATGCCATATATATGAGAATATCAACTCAGAACAAACACATCAAGACGTATTTTAGTAAAATTGCTGAACTTTAAAAGACAAAGCAATAATTCTTCATGCATGGAGATATATAGAGCAAATGACTTATGGGTAAAAAAGAAAACAAAATGAAATCTAGATTACCACAAGGCCTTCTAAAACCAACACTTTTATTCCAGAAAAAAAGTGTAGTGGCATATTTTAAGATATTTAAAATAGAGCCAAGAATTTTGTATCAGGAAAAATTGTCTGTTAAGTATAAAGGGTCCCTGAAAATTGTGAACATGCTAAAACTCAGGTAATATTGTTCTCATGAGCCCTTCCTCAGGAATCTTAGAAAATGAGCTGCAGACAACCAAAACAACCAGGGAGACTTCAGCATAAATACTGGTGACCTAGATCAGATCCAGCAACCTTTTTTTCTTTTTTTTTTTTTGGTAGAGGCCTAGACAGTAAATATTTTAGACTTTGTGAACAAGAGATCACATGAAAGCAGCCATAGATAATACTGAATTAGTTGGACTATGTTCATAGACCATATAAAATATATGACTGGCAGAATTTGGCGAATGGCTGGAGTTTGCTGATCACTGTTTCAGTCACTGAGTATCAAAGGCTGCCAACCTAAAAAAGGAAAAAAAACAACAACTAAAAGATGTGATTCTTGACCAGAGAACACACTATCCACTATAGTTCTGTCAAATTAGCATCTGGATTTAGCTGACAATTTGTAGCAAAAATAGAATTGAGAAGAATGTGCTTACTTGTACCATGAGTAGGCTAATCAGTAAAGCCTAAACCATGAGAATAAGCACCTCTCCGGGCTCTGCAACAGATAAACTGTAAAAATATATAAATAAAAGGGATTGCAAAATAGCCTATAAATTAAAAGAAATGCAATAGAGAGAAAAAGAGTACAATTTAACTACAGTTTCTGGGGATGAAAATCTGTGTAATAAAACCATAATAAAGCACAAGCAAGTGACTACTAGAAGGATCCATTGGTAGTTATTTTCAGGGGAAGGAGGAATCATAATTGGGACACAACATGTGGAAGGACTTCTAGGGTAACTGGAAGGTCTGGTTTCTAAAATCTTGGTGATGGCTTCAAGAGTGTTTGCCTTATGATCATGAAGTTCTAGATTTGGTTTGTGTGGCTTTCCTTTTTGTTTTGTTTTACAATAAAAAAGTTTAAGATATGTGTAGGAACCCGTCTAGTAGAAATATACTATCTTCATATGTTTGAGGAGCTGCGGAGTAGACAGGGGCTGTAAAATACAGGACTCTTTGGCAGGCAGTAGGACAAGAAAATCTGTAAACACTTCCAAATTAGTAATTTTTATCACCTCTTATATGCCATCTTCTCAACTTCTAGCGTGCATTTTTCTGGAGTGTAACATAGAACCAAATGTTACATTTTTAAGTATGAAGAGCACAGAACTATGTTCATACATGAATTGGATTCAATTTATGTTTGTTGATATTGATGATAAAATATCACCAAAATGTCTTCCCCATAAATACACTGCTTTCCACCTTATTGCTCACACACTTTTCTTTGAATACCATTTTTAAGCCTGTGGAATAGACATAAGACAAAGTTGACATAAATGATACTCAAAGGATAACACTCATTTGTAATGTGACTATTCCTAAACAGTATATGTGTCAGATGGATAGTTCTATTTTAACCACAGTCCTATAATATGTTGAGTTAATAGGCCTAAGTTACTAAATTTGTCAGAGACAAATACATTTTTCAAAATATCATATATGATCTCTCTGCTTTCAAAGGCAAATTATCCTTGGTTTTGATCTAAACAAATTTTGTGACAGAAGAATAATTGAGCATTAAAATATTATGAGCATTTCTAAACAGCATATGTATGGAAAATAGTCGTTTATAAATATTTGAACACTGACACCTTTCTGGATTTAATTTTCCTTTATGGCTTGCTGTGAAAGAATACCAAAATATTCTGGTAATTTTTTATTCAGGAAAAAAATAACCTTTAGGAATATATAACTTGCTCAGAATAACAAACAGGTTAAGAAATTTTTTTCCAGTGGGACTTTAAAAACAAAATACTATATTTCATCAAATATAAAGTGCCATTAATTATAAGGTGCACCACTAATTTGGTATTTTTATATACCACAAGAAAATAACAATATCACCATTTAAACTTTATGCACCATCAATTGCTAGATATATCCCAATTTCATAGCTGTCAAAAAGAAGGAAACATACGTACCCTAAAATTAGTGAAATATATTGTACTTTTTATTACATTTCAGTATGGCCCATGACTGAAAGCAAGGGGTGTGGATGATCTGTCTGTACCTGTAACTTTATTGTGTTCTATATCCCACATTTGGAAGTTGGGATTGAAAGACAGCATTGACCATTTCTCATACATGTTCAAGAAAATGACTGGGTAACATAAGAGACTGGCTATGGCCTGAAATCATAGCCTGAGCTTGCCTTTCTTAGCACTGAATTTGTGTCAACGTCTCCTGGCATTTTAGGGGTATCTAGACAGGCTCAGAAGCTGACTGGAATCTTAATGGTCATCCGGAAGAATAAACCAAGAGTTCATAGTGGAAGGGACTCTATAGTATTAGCTAGCTAAAACAATGCAGCTTACTGATTCTCTCGCTCTCTCTCTCTCTCTCTCTCACACACACACACACAAAAAAAATTGGGTGGATTACAAGAAGTAAAGACCTCCAAATTTTCTTTATTAAAAATATATAGGATATGGGATATTAGCCAGGCATGGTGGCACATGCCTGTGGTCCCAGCTACTCAGGAGGCTGAGATGGGATGATCGCTTGAGTTCAGGAGGTCGAGGCTTCAGTGAGCCATGTTTGCACCACTGCACTCCAGCCAGAGCGATAAAGTGAGAAACTACACACACACACACACACACACACACACTTTGGGAATATATATATCTCTCATATGTAAGGAAAAGGTGGATTATGCAAATCTACCTGCATACTCCGTTCTAAAAAAGGTTTCTAGATGACTACACAGACTACTTAAAATTAGTTCTGAATATCTTATTGGTAAATTGGAAGGTAATATTTACATTAAAGAAAGTTCCTGGAAATTCCAATTTTGGCATTAGGATTAGTTAAATATTCTAAAATATTCCTTCTATAGAATGCACTATAAAAGGTAAAGTGTGGCAGATATTACTTGAATGTACAGCAAAGCTTCTAAGAACATAAAAGAAAAACAAGAGTGCCAACAATGAACAGGAGACAGAGAAAAAGACTGACTAGTAATCTTGCACTGAAGGCCTTGCTCTCCTGCAGGCATTTTCTTTAACTAGAAACTCTTAAGTTCCAGATTTTAACAACTTTTGGAAGAACAGAGGATGAGTCAAGGTAGGGGGTTGAAGCTGGAACACTCAAAGGACCACATTTTTACTAAAAGAGAGCTGGGAAAAAAACTATGCCTGAACAAAGGAAGATGACAAATAAGTTTTCTGTTTTAACTCTGGGTGCAAAACTCTTTCCTGAAAACCTAAAACCAAGATTCAGTCCACTCAACAGTCTGAAGTTCAACTCCTATACCTGCATATTCAGGGAAGCCCAAAACTGAGAGATTAACTAACCTCATTTCTGTATTGGTAGTATCTTGAGGCAGCTGGCATAAGCAAAAATATATTCTATGTAAAGAAATACATCAAATTCCCAATGATTTAATCAGCCAAGTATAACCTAATAGTGGAAAAATGCCAATCTATCCATACATATCCATGTCACACAAAGAAAAAAAGTATCATGAAAAAGAGTCAGCAGTAATTATGCTTCAAATGTTCAAAGAAATAAAAAGGGTAATGGGAAACAGGAGGAAGGAATGAGAGACCATAGCAAGAGACTGGGCAGGTTTCAAAAGAGGCAGTAAGAACTTCCAAAAAATAAATATCCAATGGATATGTTAAATAGATTAGATACAGATGAAGAATAATTAGGAACTAGAATATAAAACTGAAGTAATTATGCAAACTGAAGCAGAGAGATAAACAATATGAAATAGAAGTGACAAAGAAGAGACCTAGAGTATTTAACTCATACATAAGGAGTTCTAAGAGGTCAACAAAGAGAACAGAAAAGAGGCAATCGCTGATAAATTTTGCAGTATTAAACAAAAATGTGACTCTTCAGAGTCAGAAATCACAGCAGATGCCCAGCAGCACAGATGAAATCAGCACCCAGATGCAATATAGTAAAACCTTAGAAAATAATAGAACAATTAAGCTACAATTTTTTTCTTTCTCTCCTTTCTTGAAATCCACAGCTAAAACAATATGTATGAATCCTTGTTCCAACTGCCTATGAACCTGTGGCTGTTAACTATGCAGTCTTGCTCTTCTGTCTTCCACTAGGCACTTAAACTCTAGGGTACAAGTGCAAAATTATCTGCATGGACCCCTTGAACCACTGCACTAACTTGGTTTAAGATAAGTCACAATTGCCCAACACTGCACATTACAACTCTCTGCAAACAAGAGTTTCTGCAATTCTTCATAGGCTATATTGGACTTTCCCTGGCTTCTTTTTGAAGTTCCTGTCTCTGTATTTTGCCAAATTGTTATTATGTATTCTAATTTTTCCTTATTGATTTATAGGATTTGTTTAAATGTTTTTAACACCAGCCCTTGGTAGTTATGTTTTGCAAATTCTGTTGGTTTGTTTTTTCAGTTTGTAAGTGCTGTCTTTTGATATACAACTTAATAAAGTGAAAGTTATGCCATACTATGTTCTAAAGGTATAGTTTATGTTTTGTATCTTGTTTAAGAAATCTTTCTTTAGTCATTAAACTGCTTTCTTCTGTACTAAAACTCAAGTCTTTACTCTTCACATGTAAGTCTTAAACTGGGATTGATTTTTGTGTATGGATTCAGAATTTAACTCTTTTGTTTTCATATAGATTTTTTTTTAAAAAAAGTTTTAAAAAAGTCATTTTTCTAGGACCATTTATTGAACAGTCTAGTATTTTTTTGGCACTGATATGTCATGTCAGCTCTACCACAAGTAAGATTTCTATACATTTTTGCCAGATCCATCATAAATTAGGTTTCTATACATGTTCTAACTATTGTTTGTTTATAGATATACAATGTTTTTATTATTTGCCTTCTCTGCTAATTTTCTCATTAAATCTTTTGGAAATTTGATTAGCGGTATATTGGACCTTCCCACTCAATCTTCTAGGTCTCTTAACTTCTTTTGTATTTTCTAGATCTTAGTGTAAGTTACATTCCCTGTGGTATCTTCAGTTGTGTCCTCTAGTTCACTAATTCTCTTTTCTACTCTATTTAATGTACAAAACTAGTTTCCTGATGTTTTCATTTCGATTATTGTATTTTAAAAATGTTATTGGGGGCTGGGAACGGTGGCTCAAGCCTGTGATCCAGCACTTTGGGAGGCCAAGACGGATGGATCATGAGGTCAGGAGATCGAGACCATCCTGGCTAACCCGGTGAAACCCCGTCTCTACTAAAAAATACAAAAAAACTAGCCGGACGAGGTGGCGGGCGCCTGTAGTCCCTGCTACTCAGGAGGCTGAGACAGGAGATTGGCGTAAACTCGGGAGGCGGAGCTTGCGGTGAGCCGAGATCGCGCCACTGCACTCCAGCCTGGGCGACAGAGCGATACTCCGTTCCAAACAAAAAAAAAAAAATGTTGTCAAATCATTTTGTACTTTCTCAAATTTTTGTCTTTTTTTATATCTTGCTTATTTCTCCTATTTTTAATCCCACATATATTTATATAAATACATTAACATACTTATTATTTAGCTAATGATTTCAATATCTAAAGTATTTTAATACTGTCTAAAGCATGTTTTGAGGTTGTTTTTTTTTTTTTTTTTTTTTTTTTTTTTCAGTACATATTCCTTGCCAGATTAATCTGTGGAAATTATATCAGATCTAGATTAAGAGAGAATTTGATTTTGCTTTTGCCAGTACCTGGGGGCACCATCATCTTGGAATAATTTTAAATTCTTGGCTTGAGGCTTTCCCCTCCACCCAGGAAGTTTGGATTTGGCCTGCACATTTACATGAGGGCTGACTTGTAGTTATAAATTCTCAGGGCAGACTTCTTTCCCCCTTTGTTTATTTGGTGCCCTGGATCACTAGGGGTAACTTTCCTTTAGAGGAAGAGTAAAGGCTTTTGGGTTCCAAGTTTTTGCAGAAGGTTGTTATCAGAATCCTTACCTTGCAGGGTGCTGGTGGCTATGCTTTCTCTTGCCCCAGTGCTGAAAGTCTTCAAAACTGAACTGTAAGGTCAATGAGTTAAAGCCGCTTCCCTGCACTGCTTATTTCTTTGTGTTCCCTCTTTCACTTAGATTTTGGCCTCTGAGGAGACTTTGCTTTCTTGCCAGGACTTGGATACATTTCAGAAATGTAAAAATATATTCTATCCGTTAGTTTGTTTCAGCAACAGAATTGTTGAAAAAATCTCTTCCCCAAACTACTATTAAACAGAAGTTGCTAAGTATTTTCTATGGATTCATTTATTTGGGCCTCCCAAATTTGGCATAAGAGATAAAGTAATCTGCCTAAGGTCAGATAGCTAACAGGTAAGTTTTGACTTTTTTGTTCATGAGAAAGTAATAATTGATCCATAGAAAAAATTAACAAATAAGAAGCAACTGGTTTTAGTAACTACCTTAAAACTCTACTGACTTTTATTATAACAAACCTACAATTACAGACTAAAGTGATTGAAAAGATATGTGACATGCTTTTTTCTGTAGATAAAGCTATATGAAAATTTTAAATTAAAAATATAAATAACTTTCACATTTGAAGTAGCAATGTTATAAATTAGAAAATAGAGATTGGCAACATAAAATATTTTTAAAAAATTATTCTAAAATGGGATTGCAGTGGTGGTTGTGTAACTATAAATTTAATAAAAATATTTAATTGTATACTTACAATTGGTTAATTTTATGGTATATAAATTATAACTCAATAAAGCTATTGAAATATCTATATTTTTTTTTCAAAACTAACTACATATACATTTTAAATCAGTTATTTGTGCATAAAAATACATGCATCTTTCCATATCAATCGTATTCGTATATGATACAATTTTAAACAGCCAAATAGTATATTTTATTATATTTATAATTTTATAATATTATATTTATAATTCATCAATCCCATATTGTTGAATATAAACTGAAGATAGTTGTCTAATTTTTCTTAATATAAACATTTATATGGTGAATATTCCTTGTATACATACTAAATTATTTCTGAGTTAATGTTCTGGAAATGAAATTACTAGGTAGAATAATACCTAAATTGAAAATGTGAGACATATTTTCTTACATTTGCCCTCCTACAGGTAGAAGGTCACCAAATTTGCCCTCCTACAGGTAGCACTAATTTAAAGTCCCATTATCACGTCTAAGAGTCTTCATTTTCCTGTGTTTTTGAACAACTGGCATTATTATTTTAAACATTTTTAATTGATAGAAGTATATTTTATTGTCAATTTAATTTATATTTATTTAACTGTTGATAAACTTGAACATTTATAGCAAATAAACTGTCAAATGTGTGTACATGTGCATTACATATATAATTTATGTATGTGTTATATACACATGAAGAGAGACAGAGAGCCCCTTTGCATTAGTAAGCACAACGTAATTCAGTTGACTCCTTTTCTACATATGTAACTTAATAGTAATGTTTGCTTGTTTGTTTGTTTGTTTAGATGGAGTCTCACTCTGTTGCCCAGGCTGTAGTGAACTGGCAGTGGATCTTGGTTCGCTGCAACTTCTGCCTCCTGGATTCAAGAGATTCTCCTACCTCAGCCTCTCAAACAGTTGGGACTACAGGCATGTGCCATTGTGCTCGGCTAATTTTTGTATTTTTACTAGAGGTGGGGTTTCACCCTGTTGGCCAGGCTGGTCTCATACTCCTGACCTCAAGTGATCCGCCCTCCTCGGCCTCCCAAAGTGCTGGGATTATAGGTGTGAACCACCACACCCAGCCAGTAGTGATGTTTCATAACAAAACAATCTGAGAAGTTCAAAAAACAGGCTTCTCTTATTTTTAAGAGAAACAATAAAATATGTGGAGTAGTACCTATATTATTTATAGAATATTCCTTTGTAAATATAACTGTACAAAGTACATTAAAGAAGGAAATAAAACATCCTTTTGCAGCATAGATTAAAATGCTTCAACAAATACTTATGTAACATTAACACACACGCACACACAAAACATAAAGAGAGTGCAAACGAGGTTTAGGCAAACACTAAATATAGATAGGGTTTGCTAATGAAGGAACATTCTCATTCCTCCATTAAATGTATATAACTACAAGGCACAAGTTAGTGTGAGAGAGTGATATTATTCAATTAATGACAAGAACAGAGTATACATAGTCTGTTGAAGTGAAAAACAAAATTCAGGGTCAAATGGTCACAGTATCCAAATTTCACAGGCAATCAGCAAATCCGCCAAAGACACAGAGCTAGAAGGAACCACTGAATACAAATTCCTCATTTTCAAAAGGAAGCTCAGATAAACTAAGGAGACTTGCTAAATAAAGACCACACAGCTCTCCTCGGCTAGACTAGAACACAGGTGTTCTTCTCCTGCAGCCTCTTACCAAAAGATCTTTAAAGCACAAAACACGAAGAGCTTTTTGATTGTTCCCAGGTCTGTGTTAAACATGACTGAAGAGAAACAGCGGGTTCTAGTCTCATGAGGCTACAAGGGGCAAAGGCTCTTGATTATAAAACTGTGCCCTTGAGGGCACCACTGGAAGGAAAGCTTTTCAGAGCTGAAAACCAGCAATTAAAAAAGGAAAGGAAACATCATCTAAATTGCAGCTGAATTTTTATTTAAGCTGAGAGTAGCAAAAAGGCAGCATAATTTCTAAACACCAATTTTTTTTTTTTTTTAACAGAGAGACTTAAATCATATCAGCCTCAGAAGGTTTCTTCTCAAAAAGGCTTAACTGCCTTCAGGAAAAGATTTATCAAAGCCTATGCTGGAATGAATATCTCCAGGCTGCCAGTTATTTAATTAGTAATTTTACATTCCTCTTTTATATTTGAGATAGGTTTTCTGTGTTTTATACTGGAGTACTAAAAAATATTAATGTTGAAAGGTAAATTTTAGATTCTAATTTATAACTTCGCTCTGCATCAGTCTATTTTTTACCACTGAAATAAAAATGCTCAAATATTTAGAATGATTAAAGGACCTTTATCTTACTGGAAAATCATCAAAAAACTGGTGGAGCAGAACGAATTTAGTTATTATACAAACAACAAAAAGAAATTTCAAGTAGGCACTTTGAGCCTCGGGCTTGGGGTAATATAAAAAATGACAAAGAGTATAAGACAGTGATGAAACCCTGACAGGGATCTTGATTATTTCTCACAAAAGCATTTATTTTAATCAGGGGCTTAGATTTTGCTCCTTTTCCATGGCAACAGATAAAGAATCCTGTACCTGGAAGGTTACAGTGATAGTCTTCATTATGCTCCCAAGAGGCATTGTGTTAACAGTTTAGTGAGTGGAAGGGAAAGAACTAATTCTACCCAATTCTGAATAATATTTTTATTACCCTCATAGAGGATAAGATTCTACACTGGGTTATGGGCTTTGCCATTAACTCATACTGTGATTTTAGGCAAGTCTATTAACCCCTTTGTGTTTGTTTTCTCAGATATAAGAAATGGGAACATGGGACTCAGTTTCCATCCTGGAACTGACTAAGTTTGTGTTCACTGGTTCATATAGAGTTGAAGGAGAAGAAAAGAACCATTTTTCCTCTTTGTTCCATTGGCGAAGCATTTCTGTCACGCCTACTCTACTCTTCTCTTGTTACTATCTGGTCTCAAAAGTGATCAATGTGGGAAGATTCAGTGTACACAGAATCATGCTTGTTCTGTTGTGTGTAGCTTGACATTTCACGTGACCCTTGAATCATCCCATATTGGTATATAAAGACTAAGGTCAGCTGCTCTACTCCTGAGCAACTACCTATTTTACTAATGAAATGAAAATAATTCTAATAAGGAAAATGCAGCAACACTAAGTTTACTCATAGAGAAAGGCAGAGGAAAGTTTCATGCCTTTACAGCACAGTGTTAAACACTAAGGTACTTTTCAAGGCTCCCTATTGAGTGCTCATTGTTGGTTTAGTAATGCTTATTATTCTCAGTAGTGTATCAGACTGTAGGGAGGAAGGAATGTTTCCTTCCTTCTTACATACTGTCCAGTTAAGGCCCCAGAATATTTCCAGAATATTCTGGGAACTATTATGTTTAGCTTCATGCTGGTATCAGAAACAAGCATTCACCTGAAAGGAAGCACTGTAAAACTTTCTGAATCAAAGCAAGGTATAATAAACACATACAAAAATCAAATGTACTATATAATATCACATACATCAGGGACAAGATTTGAGCATCAATGTATTTTAAACTATGGCAGAGCTAAACCTAAGCAATTGGTTTTTGGTGCATCACTCTTTCTTTCTGCACATCTCTCTGTTCCAGAGTTTCTAAACTTGCTCCAGCTCAAATAAATTTTGGGTCCCATCTCTTTACTCTTAGTGAGCTTTTAACTACCCTCTGCTAAGTTCTTCAGTAACTAGGACTTTAGATCTTTCTATTCCCAGGGATATTTACTTTTAAAAACTTGTAAATACTAGACTCTTAAAGACTGAAAAACCTTTGACAGTAAGAGAAGTGGATCTTTAAAGTTGAATTTTCACAGATTCTTGAATTTTTGCCCATGTTCCTCAAATCACATCCTGGTATACACTATGGCAGTCACCCCTCGGTGACTTGAATCACCACAGATAGAAACTGTTTTAAGTGTGCCTAACTGCCCATCTCCAGCTGCCACACCTTGGGTACTGGCAGTGTTCATGCTGAAGCCACATTCTCTCCAGTATTCCTTGCCAAGGACTAAGAATGGTGTAAGTCTGGGGGGACTCCTCTTATGAGCAGTCTTTGCCCTTGGGCGTCCCATTGGCATAGCCAAAACTTTGTCAGAGGCTCTGCCTGCCTGCCCAACTTCCATTTCTTCCTCCTTTTACATGTGTCAGACCTGCAGGGAAGCCTGAAGGATCTTCCCACTGCTCCTGTTCCCTCTCCCCTTTACCTTCCACAGGCATTTCTCCCAACACGTCTCTTGCACTTAGCTTCTGCTTTCCGGAGGATTTGAGCAGACACAGTATTCCATAAATACTTGTGCCAGATGAACGAATCCCAGTGGGGATGAGACAAATGAACTATTAAGGAAGGTGAAGAGAGAGCTGAGGAAAGTAGATTGAGTACCTACCATGTACCAGGTGCCTGACTGTAAGAGTGACTCAGTGCAGTTGGGCTAAAAGACTAATTGAGATAATGTATGCACCGTGGTCAACATGTATTATGCTCAATAAATAGTAGCTATCTCTTTCTCAATAATTACACTGAATTAGGTGTGAAAAGGCCAGATGGGTATGAGATACTGGGCATCATGGAAGACGCAATGAGCCAGGCAAGAGAAGAAGACAGCGGTCTTGGAACAGGAAGTACAGTCCAAGCAGCAACGAGGCTTTAAACTCCCTTGGAGCTGCTACTTCTGGTGAAGTTTTAGGCCTTCTGGAGACTGTCAGTTCTAGGTGGCCCCAAATATCAAATTTCTTAATTTTTTAGGGTCCTGTGGTTTTACAGGTTCCCATATGGTTAATATAATGTCTAATCTCTGTGAAATGGAACAATATTGATTTAAATACAGAAGTTGAGGCCAGGTGCGGTGGCTCACGCCTGTAATCCCAGGA
>NW_012110119.1:891875-892665 GCF_000951045.1 Mandrillus leucophaeus
GCTCTGCATCAGTCTATTTTTTACCACTGAAATAAAAATGCTCAAATATTTAGAATGATTAAAGGACCTTTATCTTACTGGAAAATCATCAAAAAACTGGTGGAGCAGAACGAATTTAGTTATTATACAAACAACAAAAAGAAATTTCAAGTAGGCACTTTGAGCCTCGGGCTTGGGGTAATATAAAAAATGACAAAGAGTATAAGACAGTGATGAAACCCTGACAGGGATCTTGATTATTTCTCACAAAAGCATTTATTTTAATCAGGGGCTTAGATTTTGCTCCTTTTCCATGGCAACAGATAAAGAATCCTGTACCTGGAAGGTTACAGTGATAGTCTTCATTATGCTCCCAAGAGGCATTGTGTTAACAGTTTAGTGAGTGGAAGGGAAAGAACTAATTCTACCCAATTCTGAATAATATTTTTATTACCCTCATAGAGGATAAGATTCTACACTGGGTTATGGGCTTTGCCATTAACTCATACTGTGATTTTAGGCAAGTCTATTAACCCCTTTGTGTTTGTTTTCTCAGATATAAGAAATGGGAACATGGGACTCAGTTTCCATCCTGGAACTGACTAAGTTTGTGTTCACTGGTTCATATAGAGTTGAAGGAGAAGAAAAGAACCATTTTTCCTCTTTGTTCCATTGGCGAAGCATTTCTGTCACGCCTACTCTACTCTTCTCTTGTTACTATCTGGTCTCAAAAGTGATCAATGTGGGAAGATTCAGTGTACACAGAATCATGCTTGTTCTGTTGTGTGTAGCTTGACATTTCACGTGACCC
>NW_012110119.1:898225-903989 GCF_000951045.1 Mandrillus leucophaeus
GTTGGGAGGCCGAGGCAGGCGGATCACAAGGTCAGGAGATCGAGACCATCCTGGCTAACACGGTGAAACTCCATCTCTACTAAAAATATTAAAAAATCAGCTGGGCATGGTGGCAGACACCTGTAGTTCCAGCTACTCGGGAGGCTGAGGCAGGAGAATGGCATGAACCCGAGAGGCGGAGCTTGCAGTGAGCCAAGATCGCACCACTGCACTCCAGCCTGGGCGACAGAGCAAGACTCCATCTCTAAAATAAAATAAAATAAAATAAAATAAATACAAAAGTTGTGCTACTCCAAGTCTAAAGACAAGGCTATATTTTAAATTTGGATTTCGGGCACTGAGTGGTGGGGGTGACGGAAGAGGGGAGTTGAGTCTTGAGAGAGAGCTTTGGGATGAGCCTTGACTTCCTTCCTAGCTGAGCTTATTTTCATGGGATCAGCCAGGCTTGGTAGTTCGTTTTTCCACTATCACTCAAAGTGCAGCCTGATAGTGAGGTGTGTAATTATGGACTTTTCTTAACTGTAATTTGATTAAAGAGATGTTCTATATACAAGGAACAAATTTGAGGTCATATTACCTCCAAAGAAGATACAGGCTATAAGTAGGAAAACTACTACGGAAAATGACAGAGGATAAAAATCTTATAAAGAGATGATAATTAATCTTATTCTGTAGCAGCAGTAAAACATAAAAAGGAATTATTCTTTAAATCAAATTATTACTCTCAAAGCCATTTAAACCGTCTGCCAACAGTGACTTACAGGAGGCAAGTCCTGATTTCTTTTAGTAAATTAAGCCTACAAATGAAGGCATTCTTCATTCATTTCATGCCAGTACACTTGCCACAAGCATTATCAGCTGAGTCTCCTAGAAGTGTCATTTTTGAAAGGTTAATAAATTCATTTACATTTCCCCAGACCAATAGGGGTCAATTTTCAGTTGTCTATGCATATTATTCGACTGCTCTTTGAAATGCAATCAACTTTTCAAATAATTGATAGTTTTTTGTTTTACTTTGTTTTTTAAACATAAGATAGTATTACACATTTCAGGATTGTTGAAGCATGCAATCTGATAGTCTGAAAAAATAATTAGAACATCCATTGCCATAACATGTATAATGACATAGCCATCTTAATTTTTTATTGAAACCATTGAGCCAGATATGTTTCAAAGTTCAGAATTTTTCAGAGTCTAGACAGGTAATACCTAGCATATGTCATGTAATTATATAACACCCACAGCAGGGTCTAGAGCAATACCCTGTAATGACCATATTGGTAGTTTTGCAGCAAAATTCTTAAAATATTAAAACAGGTTTTGCTACAAAATGGATTTTGGTGCTAAGTTTACCAAACAACAACAACAACAAAACCAAAACGTTCCATTTTCAGAAGTTTTTGGATTTTGGAATCGCAGATAAGTGGTGGACCTATAGTAAATCTGTGCCCCTCAAGGATCCTCTTAAGGATGTGGAAACAGAAGAGGAAGAATTGCCAATAATTTCGCTTGAAATTGAGTAGAAAACTTTTATTGTTGCTTTCCACCTGCTAAATTCTTTTTTTTTAAATTTTTTTAATTTTATTTTTCTCAGCAAGGCAAGTTACTTCTATATAGAAGGTTGTGCCCTTACAGTTGGAACAATGGTGAGCGCACACTTGGAGAAGGGAAAAGGGGCCCTGATGCACGTGGCCCCTGCTGCTGTGTCGTTCCCCTATTGGCTAGGGTTAGACTGCACAGGCTAAACTAATTCTGATTGGCTAATTTAAAGAGAATGAAGGGGTGAGTGCTTTCGCGGGAGTCAGCGCAGAGCAGGTAGCGGTAATCGGAATGAGTTAGGGTGGAGCAGGTAATTGGAATTAGTTAGAGTGGAGTAAGTAACCGGAATGAGTCAGGGTGGAGTAGGTAATCAGTATGAGTCAGGGTGGAGTAGGTAATCGAAAAAGATTGCTTTACGAGGAAGTTAAGTTTAAAAGTAGAAGGCAGAGAATTGAACATACTGACATATTCTTTGAAAATAAATTTAGAACTCATCTCTAACAACCCCTCCCTCCCCTTGTACTTCCTTACAGCTTTCTTTTCAAACTTTTTTTTACATGTCTTAGCTTAGTTGTTTTGCTTGATTTTCCAAAAGAAGAAGCTTCTCTGGATAAGGTGGAGGATACTTAAGGGAGGTTTTAATAAGTGCCGTTTTTAAGAGGCTCTGCATCAACTTACGGATGCATGGTGTGACACAGCACCCGACAAGAATAAGTACACCTATTATGGCTGCGAGATAAATTCTTAAGACTCATCTACAGAATGTCTCTTAGGCTGCATAAAATACAGACTTTGCATAACACTTGGTCTAAAATGAGTAACTTGGAAGAATTATTTTCCTACTGACATCAGCTCATTGAGCTTTAATTGTGCCTCTGATTTGCATGAGAAAACATAAAAGGGAGTAGAAAGTTAGAATTAAAGGAAGGAAAACAGTCCCTTTCAGCTACTGACACAGATCTATTGCACAAAATACTTCTCTATGGAATACTTATCCTATGGCCACAGGCCAATTCCACTCTGCACTCACTCTGTTTGAAAAGAGGCCACAAATCTCACTAATTTTCATTTAACTTCATGGGGCACGGAAGGGGGCTTCACAGAATTTCCTAATCTATTTCTCTTTATCAAATACATAATCACTTTTTCTATCAGCTGAAAAACCTGCAACAAAACGATCAAGAGAGTAGAAAATGCTGTTATTATATTATTTGATTGGAGAGCAAAGGCTAATTTTTGTTTCCTATTATATTCCTTTTGGTTACTAGCACATGGCAACACTCTGAACACGGTAGGTGCTTTTTGTGTTTATTAAACTGAATTGAGGTAGCACCTGCTCCGCACATACATGCCTTTGGTTTGTTTCTTCTTTGCTTTTCAAAAGATTTCTGTGCTTCCTCAGTGTTGAGGCCACTTTTTCTGTTTTCTTTCTCTGGGATTCAGAGGCACTGAGTTCTGCTCCTGGAGTTATTTATAGCTTTGGTAGCTAGGTCTCACATACCTCCTTTGTGCTTCCAAGAGTGTTGTAGGAGTATATGTTCTGTCACTGCAGATGATCTGTTTTGATTATATTAACAAGAAGATGGCTGACTACGTGCTGTGCTTCCCTTTCACTTATTCCTTTATATTTTTGAGAATTAATTTCTGTTTAGTTTTGATAATTCTGTTATTAACAGGCATTTGTGCCTCTATGCAATCATGTGTGTCTGTGTCCATAAGCAGCAACTTAGCAGCTTAGTCAATCACTCAGGGAAACACATGCATCTCTATGTATTCACCGGACTGAAGTTCTCCCAGAAACAAGCCCCTGTACTTCATTGAACTATTGATTTGGTTTTCATAGATCAGCTGAAATGTATATCCTTAAAATGAAGGGAAGTCTCATGAAGCACTTACACTTACTGTTTTTCTAAAAAAATCAGGATGTAAACTTCTAACTTAAAATTAAATTTTTCTCTGAAGGGTCAACATTCCAAATTTTTACTTAGATTATTAGTTAGCTGCTCTGTTGAATTCTCCCCTCTGCCTTATAAAAATAAAATATTTTGGCTGTTGTTGTAAGAAAGAATCCATCATATCCATATAAAACACCAAGCCACATGTTTAGCAATTGTTTCCAATAACAAAGTATGAAACTTGAGAATGACCTTGGAAGTAGAAAGATAACTAGTCCTATGACTATTATGCCTATATTGTGCTTATTATGGGCCACTTGCAGTGCTAGACCCCCTATATGCATTATATCATTTTATCTTCCCAACATCTGAAAATGAAAGAAATAAAGGCAAAAAGATTAACTTGGGCATATGCTAGCAAATAGCAGAGCTAGGAATCAAATCAAGTTTTTCATAAGTATGAAATTGTTATTTCCAGAGACATCTCTCCATTTATCCCACATATTTTGATTTGTATAGTTTGGGGGGGGGGGTAAGAGGTAGTTTTCCATATTTTAATGTACATAAATGACCTATGCAGAACTCAAAGGCAGAATTAACAAGGAAATAAAAATAGTTTTATTCTTCTAATATCATGTATTCCCTTATATATTAAGGAAGAATTGGGCTCTGTTTAGCATGATCATTATTAAAAATATTTATGTGAGAAAAAATGTGTCTGGAACTGTTACAAATATACAATTAAATATGTTATTGGTCCACTTTATATGGTATTTATGCTATATGTGTCTATTTCTCCTCCTTGCTTTTTAGGTTATCAGCATGAAAATCAGCTTCTGTTTCTAAGAAATTCTAAAAATATTACTCACCTATGCCTATCATGTCCTGCCACATTATAATCTTGGTTACAGCTCTCAAAATGTCAGAGCAGATCATGAACTAAAGATGTGTCATAGGCAAAATCATCTAAAAGGCAAGTTCAACATAATGAACTAAAGAAAAAAATCCAACCATGACAAAAGTTGATGCTGACCTATAATTTTTTTTTAAATAGCATTCTTTACAAAATACAAAACTGTATAAGCACTATGATTAAAACTGCTAATCCCTTTCTTTTCCCCAGACCTCCCCAGCTCACCATAAAATCCATCTGGCCCATTGCAGGGGGCCCTGATTGCCTCCTGCACTACTGGAATTCAGGCAGGATGGAGATAGATAGCTTTCACCCCATGGGTTGGTGAGTTCAGAAAGAGTATTGTGTTGCTCTGGACAACCAATCGTTCCAAATTTTAGAAACAGTCTGGAGATGGGTATTCTGTAAATCTGCTCCCTTTTCACATTCTCCCTAGTCCCTCGGAATGGACACCCATCTGGGCTGTCCATCTGTTCAGAATTGAATTGTGGTCGCCAAGTCCCTCTTCCTTTCCAGGCAATTGATTCATGATCATCAGTGATCTTCAGCACATCCCCAGCGCCCCTGGGAGACAATGTATATTTTTAAAACTTTACTGAGTGCTTTAACTAGTAGTTGTTGGTGATACAGTGAGAGAGAAGACACTTCAAGACAGGTGGGGTGACAGACAAGTAAAAAGTAAAAGGAGCTACCACGGAGATGTGCAAGAGGTGGTTTGAAAACACTTAATCTCCCCTCTACCCCCACCAACACCCCACTGGGAGGATCAAGAAAGGCTTCCTCGGGGAAGTGACAGTTAATCTAAGTCCCGTAGAATCACCAGGAATATTAGAGGACCAGCCAGATGAAAAGCAAGTAGCTAACTGGAGGAGCCCTGAGGAAGGACCTAGGGAGGGCAGAGTGATGTCATCCACAAGGAAGGACCACTATATGGCAAGATCCAGTTGGGAGACAGAGATGGTGGGGAACTCAGAGAAGTGCAAATAGCTGAGTATAGATGGAGAGAAAATCATCTGGTAGGGACTGGCAAGAGGTGGAACTAGAGAGGTGGGTAGATGAGCAGAGAAGGCTCAAATTTGGGTGGGCCTGTGTGCTCTGGTCAAAGAGTCTAGACTTTTTCCTGAGGTCAATGAGGAGCCAATGTAAAGTTTTAAGGAGGTGAGGGAAAGTCTTAATTTTTGGAAAGATGTTTCATCTTGCAGGATGGAGAATGGTCTGTAGACAACACTGGATGAAAAATAATGACTTCAGTGACTGTAACAAGGAATCCCTGTGCGAGTCAAGGAGACTCTGCCTCATGTGGCCCAGACAGTGGGTTGTGAGGGAAGAAGATGGACGTAAGCAACATTAAGGACAAAATCATTAGGACTAGGTGACTCACTTGATCGTAGAGGATAAAGCAAAGAGCGTGAGGCAA
>NW_012110119.1:904569-908327 GCF_000951045.1 Mandrillus leucophaeus
GATACTTAGTGAGCCAATATTCTTTATGAAAATGGAAATTATGATGCTATCAATGTTTATTATAGTTGTATAGCTATTAATGCTCATATTTGACTGAACGATGAAGAAAATCAAGGCACATTTCTCTCCTACAATAGAGAAAAAAACCTATGCGTTAACCCCTCACCCACTTCAATTTTATTTCATTGAAATGCCAATATTCAAAGTAATACAGAAAAACTACATGACCATGTAAGGAAGAGAGTGATAAGCTATGTCTTCTGATGCTCCTGAGAAAACCAAGAAAAATCCTTCAAATATTTTCTGAACATTTTGCATAATTGCCATTTTGCCTGTTGTTATAAACCAAAAATTCTTGGCCTTTATCTGCTATGTTTGGATAAACAAAAAAGTTTATCAAGTATAAACGTGTACTTGAGGCTGGGTGTGGTGGTTCACGTCTGTAATCCTAGCAATGTGGGAGGCCAAGGCAGCTTGAGCCCAGGAGTTCGAGACCAGTCTGGACAATATGGTGAAACCCCATCTCTACTAAAAATACAAAAATTAGCTAGGCACAGTGGTGTGTTCCTGTGGTCCCAGCTACTTGGGAGGCTGAGGCAGGAGAATCGCTTGAACCTGGGAGGCAGAGGTTGCAATGAGCTGAGATCCCACCACTGCACTCCAACCTGCGCAACAGGAGTGAAAGCCTATCTAAAAAAAAAAAAAAAATTCTTGAATGGGAAAGCATTCAGTATTAACAACCTTAACTTTGTGTTTCTTAATTCCTCCTGTGACTGTCAACAACCAAAAAAAGAATCAGATCAAGAATGACATTTTATCAAAGGAGAAAAATTCTTAGTTCTATTACATTTTTTTTCTATGTAGGAATAGGTAATATTTGTTGAAAATTGTGAAAAACCCTCTAGAATTCATAGAAATACCTAGGATAGCATACATATAAATATACACAAAACAGCATAATATGTAGAATAGCTTTTCTTTCAAACAATCAAGATCAGTGTTACGAGTAAACATTATCCTCATTTTAGAGGTGACAGCTGGGAAACAAATAAGTAGATATGAGAGAAGTAAAGCTTTCCTAACTGAGCCTCATGTGACCAACTTTATTTCCATTATTCAAAAACTTCCAATACACCTCTGCTACTTAATGATTAAATGCTAAATTTCTCAGCCAATTTGCCTGTCAGTCTGGACACTCACAGTGTTCAAAATTACTTAAGGCTTCAAACACTCTGTATTCCCCAAATTTCTATGAAAATGCATTCTGTTTCTCACACTTTTGTTTCTATTACTCCTTTTCCTTGAAGTGACTTTCATTCTCACTATTTCCCAGCAATCTTTGGCCATAAGCCTTTCACTCTTTGAAGTTTATCTTCAATACTGTTTACTCCATGATAACTTTCCAGATTTACTGGACAAAGTGATGCTTTCCTATTTTCTAGTCTTACCAGATGTTGTTTAAACCTTTCTTATGAAATCTACTTAAAGTTTTGGATGGCAGATAGTCCTAAATTACCCATTTTGCTTTATAGTGAGACTCTTGAGGGCATTGTGTTGCAAAACCTAGATTCCTTTCCATTTCCTAGAATGGAATTTCTGCTGAACCAGTGAATAAACTGAGTTGTTTTTCAGGGACATGGATTTTCAGACATTAAAATCTGGAACGCTCTTTGAAAGCTGATAGTTTTAAAATACTTCTTTAAAAACTTGTTTTAGAGTGACCATATTTAATAATAACCCAAACTCAGGCAAATGTATTTTTCATCTTGTTATATATGTTTGGGCTTTATTGATATATATTCATTATATATATATTTGTATGTGTGGCTTAGTTCTAAAGATAAAACATAATTGATTCTCATTATCTTTCAGAATTTTTACTGTATTAGTCTATTCTCACACTGCTATGAAGAAATACCCAAGATTAGGTCATTTATAAAGAAAAGACATTTAATTGACTCACAGTTCCACATTGCTGGGGAGGCCTCAGGAAACTTACAATCGTGGCAGAAGGCAAGGGACAATCAGGCACCTTCTTCACAGGGTGGTAGGATGAAATGCAAGCAGGGGAAATGCCAGACGCTTATAAAACCATCAGATCTTGTGAGGCACTTTCACTATCACGATGGCAGCATGGGGGAAACAGCCCCTATGATCCCATTACCTCCACCTGGTCCCATCCTTGACACATGGGGATTATGGGGATTGTAGGGATTACAATTCAAGGGGAGATTTTGGGTGAGGGCACAGCCAAACCATATTAGAAGCATTCAGCTAATATAAGGGATAGGCATGTATGTCAGAGTTTCAAAAATCAATTTGATTTCTTTTAATGGGGTAGATATAAATGGAGGAAAAAAACAGATAAAGATTTTCTTCCACCACTCCAGCACACACACACACACACACACACTTACACACACAAAGTTAATAGTTGACTAGTATGGTAGTTTTAAAGATATAGGCACACAAGTGGAGTTTAATTCCCCTCCCATTGAATGTGGGCTGGACTTAATGACTTGCTTCTAGTGAATAGAATATGGCAGAAGTGATCCGCCCACTTCAGCCTCCCAAAGTGCTGGGATTACAGGCATGAGCCACCACACCCGGCCTCTCTCTCTTTACAATCACTTCTCTAGAGAAAGCCAGCTACTATGTCATAGGAGCAACCCTATGGAGAGGCCCATGTGGTGACAAATAGAAGCCACATAACTGACTCTATTTCCTTGGAATGTGTCAGCAGCCATGTGAGTGAGCTTGAAAGCAATTCCTCAAGGACCTTAAAATGACTACAATCTCAAGATAATCTCTGAATAGGAATCACCCACTTAAGCCATGCTTGGATTCCTGACCCTCAGAAACTTCAGCAGTAGATAACGATTACAACTAACAAATCCTTCAATATATTTTCTGTCTTCTCAGCCATAATTTTTGTCATCTTCTCAAGAAATTGACTAGAAACTCTAATAGCTTCATGCCAAGGAGGACTAGAAAGCAATTCATAGGGATCAACTTAAGATCGCTATCCATGTGTCAGCTGTGACCTTGAGGGAGTTAGCTGACATTTTTTGTCAGACATTCGGTCTTACAGAGTAAGAACACACAGCCAGTATTCTGAAACCCAGATGTACAACTGATGAAAACATCTCTTTCCCATACTGCCAGAAACTAGGCTGCTTGTGGCATAATTGGTAGTCCTAAAAAGTGAGTATGATGCATAACAGAAATTCAAACTGAAACCCAAAGAAATTGTGGGAAAGTTTCCCAGAGATCTCAGTCAATTCAATAACCCTGCACGGCTGTTAGAGCTACATTCCATTTGTTATTACACAACTGACAGGTCACGGGATCAATCATTCCAAAGGGATGTCACACAATACCATGTGGCCCTGAGCTCTCTTGTCCTGCAGCCAAGGGGAAGCACCTATAATATATTTTTTTGCACATACTCATTTTCTTTTTGAAAGTACATTCTTTTGGATGTATTATTTTGAAAATAAGGACTTTGCCAAAACGAATTAATTCTCAAGTAACCTTTAGTATTTCTGGTTTGCAATGTTCAGTATTTCCTCTTTGTAAATAAAAACGGGAAAGAACAACTTCAACATGATAATAACTGATGCCCATCAGATTTGAGAAACACAAGACAGACCAATTTTTAATCTCTCCCTCTGCACTTTTCCACTTCAGGCAAAAGAAATGAGTCATATCAAATTTAATTCTCGTGACAGAAGGAATCACATGCTGTGCTGTCTATT
>NW_012110119.1:908377-1001904 GCF_000951045.1 Mandrillus leucophaeus
TTCACTATCACGATGGCAGCATGGGGGAAACAGCCCCTATGATCCCATTACCTCCACCTGGTCCCATCCTTGACACATGGGGATTATGGGGATTGTAGGGATTACAATTCAAGGGGAGATTTTGGGTGAGGGCACAGCCAAACCATATTAGAAGCATTCAGCTAATATAAGGGATAGGCATGTATGTCAGAGTTTCAAAAATCAATTTGATTTCTTTTAATGGGGTAGATATAAATGGAGGAAAAAAACAGATAAAGATTTTCTTCCACCACTCCAGCACACACACACACACACACACACTTACACACACAAAGTTAATAGTTGACTAGTATGGTAGTTTTAAAGATATAGGCACACAAGTGGAGTTTAATTCCCCTCCCATTGAATGTGGGCTGGACTTAATGACTTGCTTCTAGTGAATAGAATATGGCAGAAGTGATCCGCCCACTTCAGCCTCCCAAAGTGCTGGGATTACAGGCATGAGCCACCACACCCGGCCTCTCTCTCTTTACAATCACTTCTCTAGAGAAAGCCAGCTACTATGTCATAGGAGCAACCCTATGGAGAGGCCCATGTGGTGACAAATAGAAGCCACATAACTGACTCTATTTCCTTGGAATGTGTCAGCAGCCATGTGAGTGAGCTTGAAAGCAATTCCTCAAGGACCTTAAAATGACTACAATCTCAAGATAATCTCTGAATAGGAATCACCCACTTAAGCCATGCTTGGATTCCTGACCCTCAGAAACTTCAGCAGTAGATAACGATTACAACTAACAAATCCTTCAATATATTTTCTGTCTTCTCAGCCATAATTTTTGTCATCTTCTCAAGAAATTGACTAGAAACTCTAATAGCTTCATGCCAAGGAGGACTAGAAAGCAATTCATAGGGATCAACTTAAGATCGCTATCCATGTGTCAGCTGTGACCTTGAGGGAGTTAGCTGACATTTTTTGTCAGACATTCGGTCTTACAGAGTAAGAACACACAGCCAGTATTCTGAAACCCAGATGTACAACTGATGAAAACATCTCTTTCCCATACTGCCAGAAACTAGGCTGCTTGTGGCATAATTGGTAGTCCTAAAAAGTGAGTATGATGCATAACAGAAATTCAAACTGAAACCCAAAGAAATTGTGGGAAAGTTTCCCAGAGATCTCAGTCAATTCAATAACCCTGCACGGCTGTTAGAGCTACATTCCATTTGTTATTACACAACTGACAGGTCACGGGATCAATCATTCCAAAGGGATGTCACACAATACCATGTGGCCCTGAGCTCTCTTGTCCTGCAGCCAAGGGGAAGCACCTATAATATATTTTTTTGCACATACTCATTTTCTTTTTGAAAGTACATTCTTTTGGATGTATTATTTTGAAAATAAGGACTTTGCCAAAACGAATTAATTCTCAAGTAACCTTTAGTATTTCTGGTTTGCAATGTTCAGTATTTCCTCTTTGTAAATAAAAACGGGAAAGAACAACTTCAACATGATAATAACTGATGCCCATCAGATTTGAGAAACACAAGACAGACCAATTTTTAATCTCTCCCTCTGCACTTTTCCACTTCAGGCAAAAGAAATGAGTCATATCAAATTTAATTCTCGTGACAGAAGGAATCACATGCTGTGCTGTCTATTCCCCATGAATGTCTGCATTAACTTCTCTCCCTTATCTAGCTTTTAGAATTTCAAAGTTCATTTCTTCAGAAATAGAGCTGTACATTCACTCAGGCAAGTGTAGTTCAGAACTATATTTTTGGGCAAAATAAACCAGCTTTTCTTTTTAAATAGAACAGTATACTTTGTACTCGTCCTTTCATTAGGCAGAAAATTAACTCCCACTTTCTATTAGGAATATAAATGTTCCCACTAGCAATCTAAGTAAGATAAATAAAAGAAAATCCCCACAAAGGAAAAAAATGGCTATTTGAAATTATAGGTGCATGAAATAAAATAAAAATAATTTATCACTGTATCTTATTTCTGGTTGGGATGGGGAGGAAGGATTGGTAGGACTGTCTGAAAATAGAAAACGATCATGAAAAAAATGATTACTAATAGGGACCTCTGTGGCTTTGGGGTATACCAGCAGTTGACCTGGGGCCTCTACCTGCCACAGCTCTAGCAATCTGTTAAGTTTTTTTTTTTTTTTAATTCCCCTTGATTCAAGATTATTTGCAAGATCGCAGTTTTTTATTTATACATTCATTCGAGAAACTGTAAATAAGGTGAAATACCAACTGCAGTCAGCATGACCTGACCCCTCCATCTGTAAATTACAGCCTCCTCTGGACATGAAAGAGGGCCTCTGATGAAACTAGGCTTCATAGCTGCCTCCTTAAAAAGTCAAAGTAAGGTCATTATCTGCAGGCTCTTCTATTCTCTTTTTCCTTTATTAAAATTGCCCATTCTTTGAGGCTCATTTGAGTCTCACCTTCTCCCTGATGTTCTATCTGACTACTCAGTGAGCACTGACCTTTCCCTTTTCTGAACATCAAGTTTATTTCTGGCCTATATCGATGTGCTGCCAATTAATTAAATATATTATTTACTTTTATTGTTTGTGTCTTTTCTGTTAAAAATATGTAAGAATCGGCTAATGTTTCACATGTTTGCATTTATAGAATTTTGCTACTCAAGCTTTTTAAAACTATGTTTGGTTTTGTGGAAAATGATCTTGTCCCTTTAAGACACAAGATTCTAAAGTGTAAGTCATAGTTTATTACTGCCTTGTGGTAATGAAGTAGAATTTGAAATCTTATGTAATAACAATAGGTGTAAAGTGTAGCTTCAAAGTTCAGATCAAAAAAGTGGGAGAAGATAATCAGGGCATTACAGACTATATACAGATCGGTCAACTTCCCTAAAAGAGAGATTAGGTGGGTTGTTTCTTACAGTGACAGAGGCTCTCAATGTTCAAGCTGTAATATCAGTAAAGGATAATAAATGGCATGTCACGGACAGAACAACTACTCAAGATGGTAGCTAATCTAGTTACCAAATGTGTATACAAAAATTAATCATTTTCCAATATAGCACCAACGTTAAGTTAGGAAGTTAGAGAGGGTGGCCATTTATAAAACAACAAAAATATAAAATATATATGAACAGATTTAACAGGAAATGTTTTGAACCTATATGAGGTATCATAAAAATATTTAATGAGGCATAAAAAGAAGCTTGAATAAATGAAAAAATATATTTGTACCTGCATGGGAAGGGAAAATATTACCAAGATGACAATTCTCTCAAAATTACTTTATAAATTTAATGAAAATTCCAATAAAAGTTTTTCCCAGAATTGAAAAAACAATTACAAAACTTATGCAAACATGGCAAACTAAGGGCAAAACTCTGCTAAAGAAGAAGAGTCAGGCCAGGTGCAGTGGCTCTCGCCTGTAATCCCAGCACTTTGGAAAGGTGAAGTGGATGGATTGCCTGAGCTCAGGAGTTTGAAACCAGCCTGATGCAACATAGTGAAACCCTCTCTCCACCAAAAAAAAAAAAAAAGAGAGAGAAAGAGAAGAACAATCAGAGAAGACCTGCACTTTTACATTTTCAAATGTATCTAAGTACACACGAATTAAGATAACGTGATAATAATACTTAATACCAGAAAAAACAGTTTACCACAGGAACAGAATAGTGAGTTCTGACACAAAACTGAGTACATTATAAGTATTTAGCAAATAGTAAACATGGCATTTTAAGTGTCAACCGAGAAGTAATACAGTTACCTATTTTTTAAAAAAAATCAGTAGGACTCCTATTGGAATGCTTTCAGATCCTTTATAAATTCATTCAGAGCCCAGAAGACCAATATTTTTGCTTACTTCTCTCCAGTACAGTAGCCTTTCCTTTGGATATATTTCATTCTAGTAAGTAAAAAGCTAAATATCCATTGTTTGACATGGGCACGTAACTTCTCTTACTTTCTAATTAAAGTTCATTTCTCTAATGACAACAAACTATAATAAACGATATGAACTTCCTTGCCTAGAACTTTGCTTATGCACCGTCATCCTTTGATTTCAGGATTTAATTATGATTTCAGCATTTAATTATCATCTGCTTCTGTCTATAATTTCTTTCATATATTCCTCACATATTACACTGAGTTCTGCATAGCTACTTATTCATTTGTCAAAAACAAAACTGAAAATATTTCTAACAGAGAAGCTAGAAATCTTTATGCCTTTGCTGAGACACAGCTGAACTCTAAAGACTTTGATTGTTTCAAAGACCAAAGGCACCTAATACCAGAAATGTTTTGTGTCATGATAGAACTTACAGCTGCAGGTTTATAGCATGTTCATATGGAACCACATAAACCTTAAATTAAAAAAAATTTAAATGAGAATCACTTGGTTTAAATTTCATTATCTTTAGGATATCAATAAATCAACTAGCCACATTGTGACTCAGTTTCCTCATTTTTGAAATGGGTATATTACCTTTTGTCTGAAATTCCTTACTGGGATGTGATGAAGAGTAACTGAAATACTGTATATTAAAGCATGTTGAAAACTCTAAGGTGCTATATGAACGCTAGCTGGCATTGACAGCTATTCCTCATCCTCTTTTTGGTCATAGCCACGGAAGCCCTAGACTGGCTGGAAAGAAGAGTCATTAGGCATCATTTGGCAACTTGGCTCAGCAAAGTCAGATCAGTCACCAAGAGTCTGGTGGGGCTGCAGCAACGGCTAGAAAGAACCAGTGATGTGGTTGCCAGGTAGGTACCAATCCAAGTCTTGAGCCTGCCCAGACATTACTATGCACTCTGTCCTCCATCCTCCTAGCATATCCACCTTAGCCACTACTTTGTTGATGATCTTTGCCTGAATTAATCACCTACACCACTGTGTGAACTCTATCAATAACCTCAAAGTGGTTTTTCATCACCTTTAAATTACACCCAAAGCCATGCTCACATTAATTAGAAGGGTTAGGGCTCTCATCTCAGTTCTATCTCCTCCTTACCCACTGAGAGGTGGAGGTTTTTCTGTCCAGGAAGTAGGTACTGCAGAATCCTTCAGGATAACTAGGGTCTGCTACGAGAGAACATGTTCCTCCTTACTTCATTGAGCAACCTTTCCAGAGGTGTTGAGTTCCCCTTTGCCAGGTGCTGGGCAGAAGTCTGGCGAGGGCTGCATGGAGGAGTCCAAGGCTTGGACCTGACTCAGGGCTTCTCTCCTATTGAACCAAACTTGCAACCTCAAAACACTTCTCTCCTATTTTCCATCCTCCTAGTCTCTACTTCCTCTTCCCTAAACATACTCATTTTGACAGAAAATTTCAAGGAAAAAAGAAGATGTCAAATAAATGGTTTAAAAAGTACTTTTTTTGTGTGGTTGCTCTGAAGTCCAAGAATAATTTCTTCATCTTATTTTTAAATACTTAAGGATTGAATACTTAAAGGATTGCAATGAAACTATAATGAAAAATTAAAATGCTTGCCTTCTGTAAGCCTACAAGGGTATTTTACTATGCCACATATGGTATCATTTCAGCTTGGATATTTTGCCTGAAACAAGGGAAAATTTTAATAATAAATCCTACATAAAATTATGGTAATGATGTTTGTCCCAAATAGAAATTCTGTGTCCTATTGCTATTTCATCTTTTTCATAGTAAGACTCAAATAAAATGATTGTGATCTTTAGTGAAAGGAATATGGAGCCCTGGGAGGCCCAGATGCTCAACATAAAAAAAAATTAGAGATAGAGGAGAGATGAAAAGATAAAGATAAAGGGATCTGTAGATGCTAAAGAGAGAATCAACATAGATCCCGAAGACAGATGTAGGAGAGTAAGACAGAGACAGAGGCCCGAAAGTGCTAGGATTCAAGTCTATTTTTTTCTTTAAATTATTGAAAATGTACTGTAGGGTGTGTTTGTTTGAAAAATAACTGTCAGAAGAAAAAATATATATATACTTTAATTTTGGAAAATTTCATGGCTGCACTCAGTAAGGTAACTAACAAACCCTAAATAATTATTTTGAAAATGCCATTCTTCACTTTAACTTGTGATAATCTCCTTTTAAGCCCTACTAATAAACAGCAAATCCCATTTGTGTTTATATAACATAGCACATGATGAATTCAGCTGTAGCATCAGAATTCTATATTTGCTTTGAGATCACAAGCACTTCGCATACTAATGCTGCAAGTTAACTTATCACCTCTACCCTGTAGAAAGAAGAAAAACTAATGGACAAAGCTATTTTTTTGTGTGTGCGAAACATTCCAAAGTCAGACAGAGGGTTCTGGTTTTAGTTACCTTTAGGACTTTCAAATGGCCATTTGGAATTTGACCTACGGTGTTTTGTTCCAGAATAACAAGCAAAGTAAAATAATCCATGTAGCCCTTGAGGATCTGACAAAAGACTGGGGTTAAGGGAGAAGGAGGAGGAGGGAAAATAATGACAGATTGTATTTGTCCTGAGTCATCTGGAGTTTAAGGTAGGCAGCTAAATCCCATTTTATCCATTCTCTGACACTGCAAACAGAGGTACTGCCTGTCAACATAGATCATAAAAGGCTTGTATTTCATTTTTCATAAAAGCCTAGAACAATCAGATCTTCCTACCAAGACAGGACTTTTTATCTGGGTAGAAATATAGAGAAAAATGCTAGATTTCTCATTCCGAAGGGTCCATGTGCTAGACAGTGTGGAGAAGATGTCTATTCAACAGTGGCTTGAGAAACGTCAAAACTCCTGCATTTTATTCATCTTTGAGCTATTACACAAAGGGGCTTTTTCTAATTTTAATTTTGACTATTTCTTTTTTCTTTTTCCTTTTTAATTTAAATCAGAGACATATGTTTTTCTCGATTAAACAGTATGATAATATGAATCACAGGCATTTTTAAGGGTCAGTGCCAAGAAAAAGATTTTGTAACTTAAGAAACCAAAACAACAGGTTGACCTCAATTTAAATCCCACAAAACCTCATTGTCTTAATACAAGGAAAACAACATGACTTTAGTGCATATTTCTGAGGAAATAAGGAAGATTATATAACTTGTTTTTTTCTTCCTATTAGAGGAAATCTGGAAGCTTCTTAAATTAACTTAGGAGCAATTTTTCTTTTAGGAGCAAAAGTGTTTAGCTTTTGGAGTTATATGTGTATTCATTTAACCAATCAAGTAATTTAATCCATCAATAAACTTTTTGAGTATGATTTTAATTGTCAGGTCCTGTGCTAGGTTCAGAGTAAACATGGTGAGCCAAAAACAAAACAAAAAAAAAACCCCAAAACCAAAAAGCAGTCACTGCCCTTCTCTCTCTTTACAGACAACAAATACACAACAACAAAAACATTGCACAGTTACTCACTGATTATGACACATTGCCAGCAAGGAACAGATGAGCTACTCTAATAGAGATGACGCTTTCTTTTTTTTAGATGAAAGTGGTCAGAGAAGACCTTTCTGAGGCCATGGTACTTAAGATGAGACTTGAAGAACAAGAAGAAGCTAGACACACAAAGCAGAGAATTTTTTAATGGCCATTTCTGGAGAGAAGTTTCCAAGGGATGAAGTTATTATACAGTTTCCAAATATTCCTGAAGAGCTCTAAAGAAAATGTATTCTGATTCCACTTTTTACCTGTTTTCCTTTTTTCTCTCTCTCTCTCTTTTTGGAATTTGTTATTTGGATATAGGATACACTATCCTGGTGCTCCAATTTTCTTACATTTTCTGTTTTCCTTGAAGTTTTAGGGCACTTTCTGAACTTTATTTTCCAAAATTCAGTTGAGTCTTTATTGTTTTCCAAATATCAACATTTCTTATCCAGACTAATGAACTAAACTACTCACTCATCTTTCTGATCCTATTCCTCTATATTATCCACCCCAGTTCCAAGTTAATTCTTGTATGGTCTTTTTGAAAGACTGCATGAGTTTTTTTTACTTCTGCTTTAAATATTTGCTGATTTATTTACACTTAGGATACAGGCCTAAATCCTTAGCTTTGCTGACATCATGAAAGGTGTGGGCCCTCCCTAGCACTCCAGTTTCATTTCACATCATGCCACTCTTCGGTACTTCATCCTTATTGTCCAGCTTCATTTCCTAGGGTGTCCTGTGACCCTCTTGACTCAGAGCCTCTGCATGTGCTGTTCTCTGTATTTAGGTCTCCTTTGTTCAGCTCTACCAACTTCCTTTATCTATAAGTGTTCAGGTGTCTCACCTCCAGCATGAATTAGATGTCTTGTGCTTCTCATTGGGCTATACTGTAATGCTTAGTGCATTAGTCAGTTCCCTCATTGCTATAAAGAAATATGTGAGGCTGGGTAATTTGTAAAGAAAGGAGGTTTAATTGGCTCACAGTTCTGCAAGCTGTACAGGAAGCATAGTGACTTCTGTTTCTGGGGAGGCCTCAGGGAGTTTTCAATTATGGTGGAAGGTAAAGGAGAAGCAAGGCATGTCACATGGCCAGAGGAGGAAGGAGAGGGGCAAGGAGGCGCCACACACTTTTAAACAACCAGATCGCATGTTAACTCACTCATTCAGCATCAGGAGAACAGCACTGGGGGAATGGTGATCCATAAGCCAATCACCTCCCACCAGGCCCCACCTCCAATACTGGGGATTACAATTCAATATAGGATTTGGAGAGGGAAAAGATTCAAAACATATTACTTAGTTTACACACTTGTATCACCACCAGGCTTAGAGCTATTCTAACAGGTCTTTGTATCTTTGTATCCTCAACACGAAGCACAGTCTTTGGCATATAGTGTTTATAATTATGTTGCAAATGAATAACGTAGCTCATTTAATATGAAGAAAAATAAACTATCAGTGATAATAAAGAATCTATACTTGAAAATAGGTATGATTTTCAAGAAAACTCTTTTTCAAATAAGAGATTTTTATAGAAAATAAACATTAACATTTTCTTACTTTCTTTGTTTTGCCCATTGCCTTCAGGATGGAAAGATTCAGGTCTTCAAGTGCTGCTAGTACATTCTCATACTCGCCCAAGTGCTGAGAAAAATATTCTGAAAAATGAAAATATTGAAATAAATTCATATTTGAGTTTAGGTAACCATAAAACAAAAAAAATCAACAAATTATTTATTCCTTAAATGAGTAAAACAAAATGTCAGCTGTAAGTAAAAACTGGAAGGTTTCCAAATAAGACTAAATAAGGTGACAATCTGTTCATTTTACTAAGACATCAAGAAAAATGAAAAGGAAACCTGAATGATTACCATTACCCTTGAAGAAATGTTGCTTCCTACAAAAGTAGGAAAAAATGAATCTGGATCTACTGACAAGGATGTTTCAATAAAATATTTTTTTGACAACATAGTATTATAGATCTCACCGGGATAGTAATTTTAGAAAATAGTTAAGTTACATTTTTTGTTTCTTGGAGGAAACATTTAAGGAAGGTAAGCTTTTTTCAAGGTTAAGAGTCAGTGACACAAAACATGAGAGGGTCTTCTGTGGCACCTTCTATGTAACTGTCCCTGTCATAATCTTTTTCTTTTTTTTTTCAACAATTTGGGCAGAGAAGAAGTAAAGTCTATCACTTTTTTCAGTTGCTAGGAATAAATAATATAGTGGATTTGTGATTAAAACTAAAAGTATGGAACATGAACTGATCCTAAACTAGTAAGTTGAAATATATATAAATGCAAAATCTTATATTTACTTATAGAAATCTATACATTTCTATAATGAAAGCAAACTAGCTTAACGTAAATTTATATATTGAGAAGATTTAGGGTTTTCAGACACTAAAAAATGAATAGTTCTCACCATTCCTGTACACCTTTCCTTGGATGAACTGTAGTTTATTACTGTCTCTCTGTAATGTGCCACAGTATTTGTGGAACTAAATTGAAATGATAAATATAATCACATATAAGCCACTTGAGATTATGGGAATACATTTCAGCATGTTTGATGGAAACCGCATTGATTAATTTATTTAATACTCTTGGAAATATTTGTTTATACTGATATTAATAGCAACTGGAAAGTGCCATTGACTGATATACTAATTAATGTACAGACTTCTTTTGAGAAGAAAATAAATGCAGGTGAGCACTAAATCAATTCCAGATCATGGGTGTCAAAATACTGTCTGTATACACTTAGGTTAAAAACAAACAACATATTTTTGACAAAAAGTAAAATGCATTCCTTAAAAACAATGTGGTGCAAACTATCTCTTATAAAGATTCTTTAGAAAGTGATTAGTTGGAAGATAAATAAGAAAGTATTTACTCCTTAAATACCTGCTTCAAAATAACATTTTAATTTGTGGTTATAATGTTGACTTTTTGATAAGGTTGACAAATATGTCTAACTTTATTTGTGTAATTATTTATAACAAAGGAAGTCCCTGTGCAATTATTTATAACAAATGAACACTCTTCATCAACCAGCAAGCAGTTAATGTAGCTGTAGAATATTCATAAGTTGGAAAAATAATGAATATCAGAACTGAGTCTATACTATGTTGAAACAAGCAAAAAACGTAAAAAAAAAGCCAAAAAGTGAAGCTGTTACTTCATTTTTATTTTAAAACTTGTATATATAATACCTCAAAGAGGATTATGATAGGCATTTTAAATGCAAGTAGACAAAAATATAAAGTGAAAACATGCTGTGCCTATAATCTCAGCATTTTGGGAAGCCAAGGTAGAAGGATCACTTGAGCCCAGGAGTTTGAGACCAGCTTGGGCCATGCAGCATGGTGGTATGTGCCTCTGATCCCAGCTACTTGGGAGGCTGAGGTGGGAGGATTGCTTGAGCCTGTGAAGTGGAGGCTGCAGTGAGCCATGATAGCATCACTGCACTCCAGCCTGGGCTACAGATGAGACACTGTCTCTTAAAAAAAAAAAAAAAAAAAAGAAGGTGAAAACAAAAAAATTGGTGCTAAAAAAGCAAGTCTCTCTATCTATACATAAATATACATAGACTATATATATAGACTCTATTTATCGATAGATAGATAGAAGTAAAGCCACTTTTTAAAATAAATATTTCATTCATAGACAAGATATTTGGCTTAATTAGTAAAGGTTCCTGGAGAGAATTTAAGTTGTCTTTCCACTTTGAAATTGGACCTATCCACACAGATGCAGGCATATGCTGATAAAGCGTATGAGAAAAACAACGACTAGAAGTTTCAGAGCTGACACCTATCTAGACTTCATTATTTCTTTCCTTCATTCATCCACGTGTTCATCCCAACCCTCCAAGTTAGAAAAAAGGAACAATCACTACATAGTAAACAAAATGACTGAGAAGGAAGAGAATTACCATATGAGTAAGTGGATAGGAGCTTAAGTTGGAAATCTAAGTGTAAGGGTTATTTTGAGGTGGTGCAGCTCAGTGTCACTAAGGCTCTTTTATAACTTACTGACTGAGGGATATGGGTCAGGCAGTCAAGGCAAGGGGGCTCCAATAAACTCAAAGGGAAGTTAGATGAAAGAGCCAGGCACATCCAACATAGATAAAGAGAGATAACTCCCCTCCACTTCATCATAGCGAGTGTTCACTTACTCATTCTGTGGCCTAACATACCTTTACTTAGGGCCTTTTATGTGCTAGGTGCTATTGTAGGAGCTTGGAATACAAAGGTGAAAAGATAGAAGCCCTACAGTCAGAGGAGAGATAAACATTCCAAGCATTCCAAGAAACAACTGCAGTACACATAATCATTGTTAAAGACAATGGTTTGAGAGCCCAGATACAAGGTGCAATCCAAATAGAGGATAAAGCAGGAGAATTGCTTGAACCAGGGAGACCGAGGTTGCAGTGAGCCGAGATTGTGCCACTGCACTCCAGCCTGGCGACAGAGCGAGGTCCTGTCCAAAAGAATGCCCAAGTCTGCCTGGGTGAGTCAGAGAGGACTTCATAGGAGAAACACCACCAATGGCTCAGTTAACAGATGAATAGGACTGAACTTGCTGGATACTAGGAGGAAAGGCATGGAAGCAGCTGTTTTCCTGTCATGTTTGCAGGAGTATGTGTAGTTCAGCACTGCCAAGATATAAAGAACAGGACTGGAACATATTTGAGAATGAGAGGCAGCAAGGAAACATGCTAAAAATCAGTGATGGGAGACAAAGCTGTACGTGTTGGAAACAGTCCTTGCCAGATGCTCTTTGATCCTCAAGTCTAGGTCAGTGTTTTTGACCACCTGCATCAGAATCCTCTTGTACCTCACTGTTCAGTTTGTTTTGTGGACCAGCAGCATTAGTTTCACCTGGGAGCTTGTTAGAACTTAGTGTCCCAGACCCGCTTCCAGTCCTGTTGAATCACAATCTGCATTTTAATAAGACCCCCACGTGATTTGTAGGCATAACCTAAGTTTGAGAAACACTACTCTAGGGTACTTGTTAGACATTAAGATAACTGAGAAGGTCTCATCTAGTAAATCACAATATTTGGGTTGAGGGTGAGGTTCCCTAGGAGATGATGATGCAGAGTAAATCTGAGACCACTATGGGCAATGGGAAGCCATGGAACAATTTTGAAAAGGAGAGTTATATCCTCAAATTTTCCTATCAGAAAAGGAAAGGATGCACTAAGGATGATTTGGGAATGTTGGTGATACCATCAAGAGAGAAGGGAGGCATCAATTGCCAGGAGGGGTTTCATCACACAACTAGGACTATGAGCCATGCCAAAGCTGTGAAGTGGAATGAGGGGTGGAGTCCAGAATTTTGCAGATCTGCAAACTCCAAGATGTGGCAGGCAGGAGGGAAGGACAGTGACGTCTTTGGAAGTGGCTGAGCTTCGACTAAAGTTTTATTCCAAGTTTCTCGTGTTTCTCATTTGAATCACAATGCAAGTGTGAGTGGGGCAAATGAATATTGTCCTTAAGTCATGGCATTAGAAAGAAAGATTTGGAACAAATATTGGTTCTTTAAAATGCTTTTCCTTTGGTAACTATAATAACTTCCTGGAGAAAAGACCTATTTTGTTGAAACCTGTATGTAGGCTTCATGAACTTGAGCAAAATAGAGTTGTATTGCACATATGGCAATATGTGAAAACCAATCCTCATCAGTTTAAGTGAAGTATCATTGAAAAGTAGAGTCTGAAAATTAGGTATGATGAAAAAGTAGAGCACAATTTATAAGCAGATGTAGTAAGCCTGTTATCTGTCAGAAAGCAGGCTATGTTCTCATGGATATCCAATGTGCCATCTTCTCTACTAAAATGCTAACAATAAATTAGTTTCTCCCTTTCTTTCTGTACTTAATGAGTGATATTGCATTACCAAACTACAGTTTTGTTTTGTTTTTCTATCCTGCACCTTAGTCTTTCAAGTTGTTGAGTTTTCAGATCAGCTTAATAATTCTGTCAGAAGCAAAGGACCCACAGCTGCCACAAAAGTCTCAGCAGAAACTAGTCTCACAAAGTATTCTCAAGAGTTCAGATGAGTCATCTAAACTTCTCAAGTAGTTAGAATTTCTCAAGTAGTAGACTAGGTAGAAAAGAAAATAATTGAGATGAGGGAGAGTGTTAAAACCCACATGTTCTGAATAGGGAGGTCAGTCAGATCTAGAAATGTGGGCTATTTTGAGGGGATGCAGATAAGCGACACTCAAACTCTCTTATACCTCGATCATCAGTGACATGTGCCACTGGAGGAGGACACAGCAGTCTGGAGGAGGGCATAGAGCCTTCTGATTTCCTAGCACCCAGACTTGCTGGCACAGGTCTCTCAGCACTGTCCGGGCTCTGCCAATGCAAGCTGGTGCTGCTCTGCAGCCTGGGTGCTTAGTGCACAGCTACTGAAAGGAACCTTGGGTATGAAGGGAATAAGCTTTTATTCTGGAGTTTCCCATACCCTCAGTTTTTAATCCATCTTATTTATAGAGTTCATAGAACTTTAAAATAGTTTAATATTTGATAGATAGCAGCCAGCTAGATGAGAAATTATGCTATTAAATATATTCAACCTTGCTCACAGATATGCTTTCTTACAGATATGCTTTCAGATCAAGCACATTCATTGCAATTATTCTTAACCCATCTATAAATATTTCAACTACCTATTCTTAACTACCAACTTCAAGATCTGCAAAACGGTTCAGTAAAAATGAGTAAGGTTATGAAAACAGTCATAAACAGGGTAGGGCCAGGAAAGGTAGTAATTACACTCCCGAATGCTTTAGATTGGAGCTAATTATGGTAGAAATACAAAATCAAAGCTTTAATGCCAGAGTTCAAACACAATTGCCTAATTAAAATTGAGTTATGTATTGACTGATAGTGATAAGGTATGGCAAAAAAAAATGCATTTAGGAAGGCCTTCACAATTGGCACTTCTATAAACTGCTGGTGGGTGTGCACCTTAGAGAAACCTTGATTGAGGAATTACATGTTTGGGAATCTACTATCCAGAATTACTTGAACATGAGTGTGAGAATAATGTATATGAGAATATTTACTTCAATCCTGTTTTTCCCATAGAAAGTTGGATTCAAATTGAAAATCCATTAAAAGTAATTTGATTGAAAAAAATTAAAGAACATGGGACACTACGCAGCCTTCAAATGAAATGAAGGAGAAGGGGATGCAATTGTACTAATCATATAGTATAATTACTGTTGTAAAAAACAACAACAACACATACACATATATATCAATGTCAACATACACATATTAATGTCTGGAAGAATATGTTCCAAGTAAATAGTGGAGCTCAGTATTGGGGACGACAATGAGTGGCAGAGAAGATTGACATATTAGCTTATACGCCTACATAATTCTGTTAAATTTTAAAAATAGTAGTTATGTATTACTTTCACAATTAAAATTACAAAGACTTTTTTTCAAAATAAATATTTTAAATTCTAGGTCCTTAACTTAGTAACTGACAAATTAAGTAAAAGCCTCAGAATTAAAGTTTTACATACCTGCAACTTTTAATTGGCTTCTAGGAAAGAACATATGAAATCTACTTTTCATGCCAATCAAGTTCTGCCCCTCCCACGCACAAGGGGGAATTTGTGCCGGGTGTGAATTGACATATTTCACTTGCTAACACTGAAGCATTTGGCTTTGATTAGAATCCAACTTAAATATTTACTTTATATTCAGAAAATAATGAGAAATGAAATGACACTCTGGAGATTAAAATGCATATTCTTGAACAGAGAGGGGGAGGATTATAACACATGACTGTGAATACAATCACTGGATTTTAAAAACACAGAAAAATTCCTGTTGAATTAAAGCCCCACATACCTATTCCCTAACTAAAACTATGGGGGGAAAAATCATAGTCAAAGCTTTTTCCATAAATACAGGATAGGCACCTAATCCAGTTCCCCTATTATAGAAAAAAGGCATAGTTTTAAAATAGTTTTTTCAGTAGAGGAATAAGTGGAGCTATGCTATCATACTTTAAAATTTGAAGTACTTTTAAGGGAAAAGAGATGATAACACAATATTCCTTAATGACAATAGGCAGGCAACATAGCAATTAAAGAAGAACCACTTAGTGTTTTTATCTTAAAAGCCCTTATAACAGTTTGCTTTGTCATCAACTTTGTGACTAGGCAAAGTTAAGTGAAAAACAAAGAATAGATATAAATGAATGATTTGAGGAAATAATTACTTTGGTCTGACATAGCTAGACATTTTAGGGAAATTGGTCTGCCACCTTAATGAAATTATCAAGATAATCTTGTGTTTTCCATTTTATCTTTTCACTTCACTGACCAGGACTGTGTGCACATAGATGAGAGTGGACCATAACTTGGCCTTTACGGTGACTGCTATTCATGATAAAGCCTCATGGCAATGGTCCATATGGGCACTTTCAGGCACTTTCATTGTGCACACACTTAACCATGTGTGCACAATGCTACCACCTGACTGTGTCTGAAAGAATGGCACAATTTTCCCTGTTGGTATTTCATAACTAACAAAAGCATGACCTCCTTTGGTACCAGAGTACCTTGCTCCTCCATAAACATATTTTGAATTTCAGTTGGATTTTCCTTCCTGAACGTGAGATGGACACTATGCTAGGATAAGAAGCATGAGTTTTTAAAAATCATTGGAAAATTTGAAAGGTCATGGTTGGATATTATGCTCATTTTGTTCAGTTATTGCCTTGAAATCCTATATTCTGATATGTTGTTATTGTATAACATCTTTTGATGTTGCTCTACCACTTTGATGAAATGGAAAATAACTACTCATGAATATAAGAAAATGGCCTTTTTGATGGTTTTGGTAAACTCTAAAACTGTAAGAATTATAAGATATTCAGGAAGTGCTGGTGGTTTCAATGAGGAGTTCTCAGAGAAAATTCAACTCTAACTACCAAAAATGTTTGAGCAGCCTAGACAATAAGATCAAACTTGGATAGAAGTATTATCTTAAACATTTATCTTAAAACATAAAACATTAAACCTTCCAGTGTTCAGAGAAATATAGCTGTTTCAAATTGAATAGTCTCATAATGTTCCATTTTTTCATAAAATAATAAAATTTAAAAATTTTACCTTTCCATATTTCTAATCTTTCACTATTGTTCCAACCATAAAGATGAATAAAATAAATGAAGAGGCTATTAAACCAGACATTTGTAAAGATTTATCTGTCCCCATTGAATCACTTGTTTTGCAAGTGACATTTAAAACTCCAGAATGATTTAGGCAGGTATGAGACAAAGTTATTTTTACATTTCAAGAAAACAGCTTTGTAAAATAGTAACAAAAGGCTTGTGCAGAGAGTAATGAAGTTGTATTAAACACCAATTTAAAAATATATTCAAACTTGTGGAGAATTTGCTCTTGTGAAACTAATGTACTGATTGTAATAACAAATCTTCTTCTATGTACAAACTAATGAGGTCCGACTGTTTCTGGAGTGAAATACATGGATATTTTGAGCAAAATTCATGGATAAAGATAAATGCCTTGAGATCTCAATTAATTTTTCTTTTTCTAGAACTCCTAATATACAACATAAATTTCAAGGTTGATGTATATCAAACAATACTCTTTTTGCTTCTTAAACAAGTAATGGGTTTGACTGATCTTAAAGAAACACTTACCACATAGTTCTTCTGTGTCAAGATTGCTGAAACGATGAAAAAAAAAAAAAAAACAGTGTTATTACTTTGGTAATATTTTTAACTACGTTTTTAAATAGTTAAATACAGTTAGTCTCCAATCTATGTTATCAATTGATAGTATGTAGTTAGGGTATTTCTCTTATAAATTCTACATTATTTAAGTAGTCATAGGTCAATTAACAATGATTATGTCAGATTCTTTGGACAAATAATTCCTGATATTCGTGGTTTTCTCTGCAACAAGATGGGGAAAAGAATGCATTTTGGTAAAGAATGTAGGCTCTGCAGCCAGAATGCCTGAGTTCAAATCCTGACTCTGCAATATACCTTCGGGGGGCGGAGCAAGATGGTCGAATAGGAACAGCTCCAGTCTCCAACTCCCAGCGCGAGCGACACAGAAGACCGGTGATTTCTGCATTTTCAACTGAGCCTCTGCTGCTGACACCCAGGCAAACAGGGTCTGGAGTGGACCTCAAGCAATCTCCAACAGACCTACAGCTGAGGGTCCTGACTGTTAGAAGGAAAACTATCAAACAGGAAGGACACCTACATCAAAACCCCATCAGTACATCACCATCATCATCAAAGACCAGAGGCAGATAAAACCACAAAGATGGGGAAAAAGCAGGGCAGAAAAGCTGGAAATTCAAAAAATAAGAGCGCATCTCCCCCGGCAAAGGAGCGCAGCTCGTCGCCAGCAACGGATCAAAGCTTGACGGAGAATGACTTTGATGACATGAGAGAAGAAGGCTTCAGTCCATCAAACTTCTCAGAGCTAAAGGAGGAATTACGTACCCAGCGCAAAGAAACTAAAAATCTTGCAATATACCTTCTATGTGACCCTGGATACTTTACATCTCTGTGTCTCAATTCATCTGACCCAAGATGGGGATAATAATAATTTCTGGTTGATGGGATGCTGTAGGGTTTAAATGAACTAATACATGAAGCACTTAACTGTAATTGGCACAAAGAAGGCACTGACGAATGTTAGTTATCATGAGTCCTGACTTGATAGAAATGCTAGAATTTCCTTCCTAAATTCAATCTTTGAGGTAAGTTTGATTCAATACTTATTTCATACTATTTCTAAAACAAAATAAGAAATTACATTACTAATCAACAATATAAACCTATTACTCTTAAGAAGGCAAATGCAAAACATCAAGATGAAATGTTAGCAAATATAATACATGACTATAAGAATAATATCGTTTACCAAGAAAGGTAAGGTACACGAATGCAGATGGTTCAATATCAGGTAATAAATCAATATAAGTTATTACACCATAACTTAAAGGAAAAATGATCATACTAACAAATGCTAAATGGGAGTTTCCTAAAAATTTAACAGTAATTCATAAGTTTTCAAAAGTTTAAATGAAACAGAAATAGAACTTAACCTTGTAAAGATGCTGAAGACTATTAAAGAGCAACTGCTAACATTAGTAGTTAACTGAAAATCTTGACTTTATATAGTTGTCACATGTCAATGCTCAATGCAAATATTCTTCCTAATCCAGTTGTCCTTTAAGTAGTAGCCAGGTTTGCTAACCAGGAGAGGCATTGGTATAAACATTCCAAACATTGGGTGCTTTTACGAGCTCTGTCACTCATTTTTAAAAGTTATTTTAAACTCAGTATTTCATTCTAGACACTAAATATTTGATCTTAGATAAATCATATCTTCATAACTAAATGAATATTTTTGCAAAGTAATATTTGCCACCAGGTAGAATATGTTAAGTCTTCTCCAGTAATTTCGATGTGGGCTCCTATTCATTAATTCATTCCACAAACATTTATTGCTATGTTCCAGGCATTATTCTAACTGCCATAGATGTATGAGGTTGCAATAGATACAAAGATGTATCTGTCAGATTACTTGTCTCTAGAATCTCAACTTAGAAGTAGACTCATACAGCACATAAATAATTTCAATGCAATAAAATAGTTGTTATGAGGGAAATAGAGAATTGGCAAAAGGTGTCAGGAAATACACCATAGAAGATAAAATTGTCAAGCTAAATCTCAAACGTTAAATTGCTGAGCTAAATCTCTAAATAGGAGTAGAGGAGGCAGGCAAAGGAAGAACATTCTGGTTAAAAGAAACACCGTTTGTAATAAAAATTAAAAGTATGAAGAGAATGTCATTAAATATTGGAAAACCGAGTAATTTTTTTAGTTAGAACATAGGTCAATAATGAGAGAATGGAACTAGACAATAAAAGGTCTCATATGATAACCTAAGAAGTTTCTACTTTACCTTTCTGTCAATTTGGAATTATAGAATACTTTTTAAAAGGTGAATAACATGGTTATATTTGCACTTTAAACAGGCCACTGACGGGTTGTTGGTTGGACAATGTGTTAGTCTGTTCTCACATTGCTATAAAGAACTACCGAAGACTGGGTAATTTATAAAGAAAAGAAATTTAATCGGTTCATGATTCCACAGACTGTACAGGAAGCATGGATGGGAAGGACTCAGGAAACTTACAATCATGGCGGAAGGCAAAGGGGAAACAGACACCTCTTACATGGTGGAAGCAGGAGGAAGAGAGAGAGAGTGAATGGGGAAGTGCTACATACTTTCTAAGAACTAGATCTTCTGAGAACTTACTCACTATCGCAAGAACGGCAAGAAGGACATAAGCCCCCACCATGACCCAATCACGTCCCACCAGGTCCCTCCCCAACACTGGGGATTAGAAATTCAACATGAGGCCAGGCACGGTGGCTCAAGCCTGTAATCCCAGCACTTTGGGAGGCCAAGACAGGCGGATCACGAGGTCAGGAGATCGAGACCATCCTGGCTAACATGGTGAAACCCTGTCTCTACTAAAAAAAATACAAAAAACTAGCTGGGTGAGGTGGCGCGTGCCTTGGGAGACTAGGGCAGGAGAGTGGCATAAACCCAGGAGGCAGAGCTTGCAGTGAGCTGAGATCAGGCCACTGCACTCCAGCCTGGGCGACAGAGCGAGACTCCATCTCAAAAAAAAAAAAAAAAGAAATTCAACATGAGATTTGGGTGGAGACGCAAAGCCAAACCATATCATTCCTCCCCTATGCCTCCCAAATCTCATGTCCTTCTCACATTGCAAAATTCTATCATCCCTTCTAACAGTCCCCCATGTCTTAACTCATTTCAGCATTAACTCAAATGTCCAAGTCCAAAGTCTCATCTGAGACAAGGCAAGTCCCTTCCACCTCTGAGCCTGTAAAATCAAAAACAAATTAGTTACTTCCAAGATACAATGGGGGTACAGGCACTGGCTAAATACTGCTATTCTAAAAAGGAGAAACTGGCCAACACCAAAAGGGCTACAGGTCCCATGCAAGTTTGAACTTCAGCAGGGCAGTCATTAAATCTTAAAGCTCCCAAATAATCTCCTTTGAATCCATATCTCACATCCAGGCCACACTGATGTGAGGGGTGACCTCCAAAGGCCTTAGACAGTTTCAGCCCTATGGTTCTGCAGGGTCCAGCCCCTGTGACTGCTTTCATGGGCTGGCATTGAGTACCTGTGGCTTTTACAGTTACAAAGTGAAAGTTGTCAATGGATCTACCATTCTGGGGTCTGGAGGATGATGGCCCTCTTCTCACAACCCCAGTAGGCAGTGCCCCAGTGGGGACTCTCTGTGGAGTCTCCAACCACATATTTCCTCTCTTGCACTGCCCTAGTAGAGATTCTCCATGAGGGTTCTATCCCTGCATCAGACTTCTGACTGGATATCCAAGTACTTCCATTCATCCTCTGAAATCTAGACAGAAGCTCCCAACCCTCAGTGCTTGCCTTCTGCACACCTGTAAGCTCAACACCATGTGGAAGTTGCCAAGGCTTAGGGTTTACACCCTCTGAAGCAACAAGTAGAGCTGTACCTTGGTCCCTTTTAGCCATGGTTGAAGCTGGACCAGCTGTGGCCGTGATGCAGGGCTCCATGTCCTGAGACTGCACAGAGCAGCAGGGTCCTAGGCCTGGTCCATGATTTTTCCCTCCTAGGCCTCCAGGCCTATGATGGGAGGGGCTGCCACAAAGGTCTCTGAAATGCCCTAGAGGCATTTTCTCCATTGTGTTGCCTATTAACATTCAGCTCCTCTGTACTTATGCAAATTCCTGCAGTGTTGAATTCCTCTCCAGAAAATAGGTTTTTCTTTTCTAACACAGGGATGGGCTGAGAATTTTCTAAACTTTTATGCTCTGCTTCCCTTTTAAATATGAGTTTCAGTTTCGGATAATCTCTTTGTTCTCATATATGAGCATATGCTGTTAGAAGCAGGCCACATCTTGAATGCTTTGCTGCTTAGAAATTTCTTCTTTCAGATATCCCAAATCATCTCTCTCAAATTCAGAGTTTCACAGATCCTTAGAACAGGGGCACACTGCTGCCAGTAACTTGGCTAAAGTATAGCAAGAATGACCTTTATTCCAGTTCCCATCTCCATCTGAAACCACCTCAGCCTGGACTTCACTGTCCATATCACTATGGACATTTTGGTAACAACCATTTAACAAGTTCTAGGAAGTCCCACTTTCCCTCATCTTCCTGTCTTCTTCTGAGCCCTCCAAACAGTTCCAACCTCTGCCTGTTACCCAGCTCCAAAGTTGCTTCCACATTTTCAGTTATCTTTATAGCAATGCCCCACTTATCTCTTACCAATTTTCAGTATTGGTCCATTCTCCCATTGCTATAAAGAACTACTTGAGACCGCATACTTTATAAAGAAAACAGATTTAATTGACTCAAGGTTTTGCAGGCTATACAGGATGCATGGCTGGAGAGGCCCCAGGAAACTTACAATTATGGTAGAAAGGAAACAGGAAGCAAACACATCTTATATGACAGGAGCAGGAGAAAGAGAGAGAGTGAAGGGGGAAGTGCTACACAATTTGAAACAACCAGATCTTATGAAAACTCACTCACTATCACAAGAACAGCAAGGGGGAAATCCACCCCCATGATCCAATCACCTCCCCCCAGGTTTCTCGCCCAACATTGGGAATTATAATTCAACATGAGATTTTGGTGGGGACATACAGCCAAACCATATCAGACAGGAAAAGGGTGAAAAAGGGGGCAACAGAACAGTTTGCAAGTTATTTCTACAGTCCAGGCCAGTTCGCAGAATGGGGACTATAATCCAAGTGGCACACAAGGCCAGTCACTGAAGGGGCAAGAAGAAATATTTGAACTTCTATTTGTATTTATATTTACTATTAAACATTTTTAAAATTTTACAATGGGTAAATGTTAATACAGTGGTGCATTTGTATAATTGATAAATAAATCTATATACCTATATCTGGATTGCAAGCTAAAAAGCAATACCTAATAAGGGAGTTTGATCAGTAACAGTTCGGAATCCTAGGAATGATAGACAGAAAAGAATAGATATATGCAAAGGATTCTGAGGTAAAAACCAGTGAAACTTGAAAATGTATTAAAGTCAGGATTAGATAGCTTAGAAATTTTTAATAGCACCATTGCAAACATTTTGGTCATCAAAACATGTCATTTTCCTAATCATAGTGTTTTAATAGCAGTTCAGACTTGAAAAGGACATAAAAGCTCACCTTGTTTTTATATTTGTTTTCCTCAGAATGGTTTGCAGCTTCATAATGAGATTTATTTTGAATTTCCAAAAGAATGAACAGCCCTAATCCATTATTGAAAATGAAATTACTTGGAATATATCATACAACACAGCAGTTTAGAATAATCTGCATGACATTAGTTCTACTTGTTCCTTAATAAAAGCCAGGGTTTATAAAATACTATAGTGTTTGCGGCCTCAAATATTCCTTTATTCAGCTGTTTTTGTGCTACATTGTTAGTAGTGGGTAGTAAAACACTGTTGCAGAAGGCTTACATGGGTGAATTCTAGTGGAATTCATTTCTTACTGTGATATATATATCCATTCTTTAGTAATACAGAATTTTAAAAATAATATTAATCCATAGATAAGCCTAGTGTACATCTGATAGCATGCAATATTTTCCTGCTGCTTCTTATGCTTACAGCAGGAAACTCTATTTTAGTGATGCCATAAAATTTAAAAAAAAGCTAAATGGAAAGATGAATGCTGGTTACATAGTAAACATATTCCTGTTGAAAGAGAATCAGAGGGTTGTTATACAAGAATACATTCTCAGTAGATGCCAAAGAAAAGTAAAGAACAAAGATGTTAATCCCAGCCTGACTGACAATACTGAAAAGAGTGAAAACAAAATAAATGCTCATTAGATGAATACCTAATTAAATTATGTATCATTGTAAAATCATTAAAATATATCTAAAGGGGTGTCAATAACTTGGTAAAGCTATGTTTAAAAGTTATGTAAATATTAAGCCAGATTAAAAATAGTATGCATTAGTCCTTTTTCACATTGCTACAGGGAAATACCTGAGACTGGGTAATTTATAAAGAAAAGAGATTTAATTGACCCACAGTTCCACATGGCTGGGGAGACCTCAGGAAATTTGCAGTCATGGCAGAAGGAACCTCTTCAGAGGGCAACAGGATAGAGAGTGAGTGCCAGCAGGGGAAATGCCAGACATTTATAAAACCATCAGATCTCGTGAGAGCTCACTCACTATCATGAGAACAGCATAGGGGAAACCACCACCATGATTCAGTGACCTCCCATGACACATCGGAATTATGAGGATTACAATTCAAGATGAGATTTGGGTAGGGACACAGCCAAACCATATCAAGGCATATATACAATGACGAAAACGTATTTTTACAGGCTCAGAAGAAATGAGCAGCAATAGCCAACAGTGGGCCACATTGCTTATGGATGCTAGGGCTTCTGGTGGGTTTGCTCTTCTGTCTATATAATTTTCCATATCTTTGTTTTCTCTAATCATTAGGTTTCATCCATAATGGGAAAAATAAAATAAACATTGTGATTAAAAAGAGAAGAAATCAGGAAACATAAGAGGCGTGAAGCATAAAAGGTAAGTTTCATAGTTATGTTGTTCTTATTATTTAACTTCCTATGCACTTATTTGGTATAAATTGCATTTGATATGTCAGTTTGGACAAGACTCTCAATTTTGCAAAAAGCCACAACATACACAATTTAACTCCATTCATTTACAATCCTTAGGGGCAGCTGAAGTTGTTTTGACTTTATTCTTCTGTATTGGGCACTCCAAGTTCTGATGATCCAAACTCCTAAGAAATATGTTTATTGATCAGGAAAATAAAAAATATTTGGGATATGCAGTCTGACATCTTCTGGGAATTTAGAATCCTCCTACTACTCCTCTTTTATATGCCAACTCTCAATTCTAGAGTACGATCTCAAAACAATTTTGCATTCAGGTTAATATTCTTAGTTGTCTCTCTTTGAAGTGTTTTTCTACAGATTAGCTGTCTTTATTACTTCAGTTTATTTATTTATTATATTATACTTTAAGTTCTGGGATACATGTGCAGAACGTGCAGGTTTGTTACATAGGTATACACATGCCATGGTGGTTTGCTGCACCCATCAACCCATCGTCTACATTAGGTATTTCTCCTAACACTATCCCTCCCCTAGTCCCCCATCCCCCATCAGGCCTTGGTGTATGATGTTCCCCTCCCTGTGTCCATGTGTTCTCCTTGTTCAACTCCCACTTATGAGTGAGAACATGCAGTGTTTGATTTTCTGTTCCTGTGTTGGTTTGCTGAGAATGCTGATTTCCAGCTTCATCCATGTCCCTGCAAAGGACATGAACTCATCCTCTTTAATGGCTGCATTGTATTCCATGATGTATACGTGCCTCATTTATTTATCCAGTCTATCACTGATGGGCATTTGGGTTGGTTTCAATTCTTTGCTATTGTGAACAGTGCTGCAATAAACATATGTGTGCATGTGTCTTTATAGTAGAATGATTTATAATCCTTTGGGTATGTACCCAGTAATCAGATTGCTGGGCTAAATGATATTTCTGGTTCTAGATCCTTGAGGAATCGCACACTGTCTTCCATAATGGTTGAACTAATTTACACTCCCACCAACAGTGTAAAAACGTTCCTATTTCTCCAAATCCTCTCCAGCATCTTTTGTTTCCTGACATTTAATGACTGCCATTCTAACTGGCGTGAGATGGTATCTCATTGTGGTTTTGATTTGTATTTCTTTAATGACCAGTATGACTTCAATATATAAATAAGAACAAAGGATTATGACTTCTTACTAAAAAACCACTGTTTTAAACTACTCCTGTGCATTTCCTGACTATATTTAAGTTTATTTTTAGCTTCCTCTGCTTCAAAACTAAAATTTCTATACACCATGAAACTAATTATGAATCTTTAAATTCTGGGTCTTAACTCATGTTTTACTGAGTTTTCTCTTCTTCACCCATCAGTCTGAATATTACCAGTGCAGAATAATTTTTTTGGGGGTTGGCAAAATAGTCTGCTAAACACTGCTACACCCGTTAATAGCCTAAAAGGGTTAATTGGGTCTTACAAAAACATTTACAACAGGCTGAGGCGCGGTGGCTCCAGCCTGTAATCCCAGCACTTTGGGAGGCCGAGACGGGCGGATCACAAGGTCAGGAGATTGAGACCATCCTGGCTAACACGGTGAAACCCCGTCTCTACTAAAAAAAAAAAAAAAAAACTAGCCGGCCAAGGTGGCGGGCGCCTGTAATCCCAGCTACACGGGAGGCTGAGGCAAGAGAATGGTATAAACCCGGTAGGCAGAGCTTGCAGTGAGCTGAGATCCGGCCACTGCACTCCAGCCTGGGCGACAGAGAGAGACTCCGACTCAAAAAAAAAAAAAAAAAAAAAACATTTACAACAGTATTTGAGGCAGGATAATCTGACCCAATAAGCAATATGCTGAGCTACTCTGATGGAAGTAGATGCACCCATTGGTTTATTGGCAGACTAGCAAGTAACAAATATGCTCAGCCATCATTGTGTTCTCCATTTTACAAAGTAATATTATAATCTCTCAATTCATAAAGATAATTTGAGCAGATTATGCTTCCATTATCAACAGGTCAAATGTGTTGAGCAGGTTCTGGCACACTAGACAGAATGGCATCAATGAAAATCAACAGATGCAGAATTGGGAGATTAGAAGAATGATAAAATATCTAAGCTTGCAAATATTTTTGAGTTGTTCTTAATTCCATGAATTATATTTGTAATTTATCATATATGAATCAGGTTAACAGCAAAGGGACAGTAAAGATTGTAGAAAACACTAACCTAGAAATAGATGTGCCTCCTGCAATAGATCAGCTGCTGCAGATACCAACTAAACTGAATTGAGCTCTATGAACCGGGTGAATTTAACCTAGAAGAATGTGGTGACATAATAGATGCAACAAAAGGGATAACAGGAACAGATGTTATTCTGATAGCCCAATAGACAGGAGCCAATTGTTTCAGTCACCAGAGTACTGAGTCCATATCTGAACACTAGGCCTAGCACAAACACAAGCCTGACTTCTAGAGGAACAAGGATATTGTATGGGTTATTAAATAGTGGTTTGAACTGTGCAATGAGCTGAGAAAGCCATAACCAGGGTAGAAGTGGAGACTGGTTCCTATAATGAAGATACTCAGTTGTCAGAAGCAAGATGATACGTAAGGTAAGGCTGTCAACATAGTGCAACATGTTGTTGAGTTCTAGAATATAAGTAAACACAGATGAGAGCTCTTCAAATCCCTTCTGCTTAAGACCACAATTATTCCTAGAACCCTGAGTGGGTCGGAGTCTAAATATATAGAGGGCTATGGAGACTTGTATCAGAGAGCATTTGGCACCAGTTGGCTTGAAGCCTGTCTTACAGAGGGTATAGTGATCATCACACACCCTTCTATCAGAAGTCTATAGGAGTCCAGTCTATAGGAGGTCCCATAAGCAAGACTCTGAACCTCTCTAATTCTGAGGCAAATTAGGGTCGACTATTTTCATATATAAACACAGTACCTCATGTATGAGAGAGAAAATGGAATTGGCAAAACATATCATCTTATTTTTCTCAAGCTGCTGGGGGTGAGCACTTCTTCCCTTTTCGTTTTACTGATTGATTTTTTTCTTATGTCTTCCACCACCTGCTACTTCTCATATTTGTTGGATTCCATGCTCGTTCTGCTCAGCCTTTCTTCCATTCTTCTATAACATCATCTCCCTGTCACTGGGGAACTTGCCCTTAACAATGTTATTCCAGTGGAACTGTGGATCATAGTTCTCCATTTGCACCCTACCCCAATCTAACCCACCCTGGCCACAGACATGTGCATAGATGTATTCTCCTCTCTCTTTGACTGTGAGAAATGGTACAAAATTGAGCACACTGCACAAGTGGGGCTGTTAGAGTACTCCTTGGATATTTTATGTCTGCTCTCTTAGGCTCACCCTTACCTCTGAAGTGGCTAAGGTAAGATGACATAAGCCATGCACCATCAAAAGCTATTCCCTCTTTCCCACTACATGGTAGAATCCCATCTACAGCAAAACAGTATAGGACAATTCTGACAGAGAAATAACAAGAGAGAGGGGTAGGAGAAGGAGTGGAACAGCATAAATGAAAAAATAATATTAATGACCCCAAATCCTTGGAATCCCTGTGACAAACTTTACACCAACAGTCTCCACTTTTTGCAAGTCAATGGGTTATCTCATTTTGTTTATGCTATGTTGAGTTGGATTCTGTAACCTGAGGCTGGAAGGAGGCTGACTTAAACAGAGAATTCACAATCAATGAGAGCACTACCAAGGGGAAAATTAAGCTTTCCATCACATGGAACATACATTTCCAGTCTTCTACTCTGTTCATTTGTGTCTGTTGCTGAGTAGTTTAAGTCCCTCCCTCCATCCTACCTCCCTTCCTTCCTCCTTCCTTTCTTCCTTCCTTCCTTCCTCCCTCCCTTGCTTCCTTCCTCCCTTTCCTCCCTTCCTTCCTCCTTTTTTTTTTCCATGAGAAAGTTGTTTCTTATCCATTTCCTTTTCCATCTGAAACTCTTCCAGAGCCTCACAAATGTTCTCCAGAGCAGTGCCTCTCAGACTCTCTGTGGTACAGGATAAGATTTTTACATTTCCAGTTCCGGCTAGATTGATATTTTTGTTGAAAAGTATAAAAATTAATTACTAAATTGTGTGCTTGGAGGTTGTAGCAATATCAAATTGCTATAAAAGTTTCTAAACAACTCAAGTTTTCTTCCTATCTCAATATGAACAAGTAACACTTTGAGGACCAGCATCAGTCTTCGACCCACACTTTGAGTCACACCAGTATAAATAGCTGCTACAGTTCAAGTGGGTTCTAATACTTCTGTTTTAATTTTCAGAATTTATTTCCAAGAAATGTGGGTTGTGTCAGAAACATTAGCACAATATGGAATAAAAACTGGCTTCTATTTCCGGTAGAACTGCTTCTTGTTCTGCCATTAGTAAGTAGTCTCCATTGTCTAATCTCTTAAAATAATTGGATTTTCTAAAATCCAATTTAGTCCAATTTTAATTGAACAAAGAAATAATTCTAGATTTTAAAAACATAGGAAATAACGTAAAGAGAGTATTAAATATCATAACAGTCTCTCATCTCGTTACTACTTAGTGGAATTTCTATATAAAATGGCTCGTTTTGGCATATATAAATTGTTTTTGCTAATAATAGGGGGTTCCACAAAATAAGTGGGTTTAAGTTTCAGAAGACTCACGCACATATTTTTATAAGTACACAAAAGCATCAGAAAATTGTCCTAATTTAAGAAAGCTTGGTGTGACTAAGAATGTCTTAATCTTTTCAAAAATTGAAAAGAACTCAAAGAAATAAGAATGTTACTTTAGAGAACAGGAAAAATGATGGGTTTAGGGTGTATTTATACTTTTGTATGTATGCATTGAAGAATTGTTTTGCATAATTCTGAATCTGGCATGCCTCATAAAATGCATGCTCAATCTTTCTACTAGTATTCTAAAACCAAATGTGTGGGTTTATTTCAAATATTAGTTTGCTTTTGAGAAATCAGTCTTTGTCACCAGGAAGACAGTATAAGAAAGGCAAGTAGAAACATACCAGAAAATTACTCAATATAGTGGAGAAAGATTGGGAAGAAAAAGTAAATTCTTTTTTTTTTTTCTTTCAGATCAGTACTGTGTTTTCACCAAAATCCATACAAGCGCTTGAAGTGGACAAAGGGGGACAATCGATTCTTCTGGGGTTTACATATACTTATGTTACTGGAAGGGAAGATTTTGCAAAAATTAAGCAATATATAAAGTTTAAAAATGTAAAGTGTTAATTATAAGTGAAAGAGAAGGAAGATTACTGTGTGGGAACAAAACACTTGGTATCTATTTCAGTTTTCTCATGTACTCATACAAGTTTTCTGGTATTCTGAACTTTGCATGTGAGTTAGGGTGGGAAAATAAGGGAAATACTTTGTAAAAACATTTTAGACTTTTCATATACTTTATATTTCCAACATTCAATAGAATTTCTTCCATCCCACTTATTCATTTATCCCCTGAAATATGGCTTTTTAGTGATCTTATATTTTAAAAATTCAGTCTCAAAGAGAAAACAAATTAATTCAAACATAAACAAGTACAAAAGTCTGTGTAAATATGCTGAACAATATATTCCTTCAATAGCCTGCATATGCCCCTTCAGGACCAATAAATTAACCTACATCATTGGTTTGCTTCATAAAATACCTCATTTTACTAAGGTTTCTAAAACTAAAATTTGCAAGTTTATTTCAAATATCAACCTTGCCACTGAGAACTCCATCTTTGTTATCATACACGTAGAATACCTCTGTGTTTAAATGGGTAATACATGTGCATTGCACAACATCCAAAACGTAAAAAGGTATCTCCAATGAAACTTGTGTTTCCCTTCCACTTCATTCCCTAGCCACATAAGGACAGCTGTTATTTCCAGTTTCATGTGTGTCTTTCCATGAATATTTTTACATTTACTAACAAATTTATGCATATATCCATTTCAATCAGAAAGTAACAAAGTGTACAGGATATTCTATATTTTGTTTGATTTATTTGAAAACATATCTCAGACATCTTTCTTTATCCATATAGAGTATTACTTCATTGGTTTTAATAGCTGCAGTGTTTTCTACCGTAATTTATAGAATCTCTACTGAATGAATTTAACTGTTAAAACAGGTCACTTCCAAACTAATTGAAAAGTAGCTGATATGGAAAAGACTACTGTATTAGTGTGTTCCTAACTATCTTCCTAAGCCCAGACAATTCCCTCTCCAATTCATCCTCCATTCATTGCTAGTAGATGACATCTTATTCTCAAGGTATTACTATCATGTTTCAAACTTGGACTTAAATCTGTATGGCAGAGAATCAAGAGATCTGAGTTTGCCCTGGTTCTACTACTTACCAGATGTGTGATCTTAGGCAGGTTACTTACATTTCTAAGCCAAATTCCCTCAAGTATAAATTAAGGTTAATAATATTTTTTTCACAACATTGTTTGTGAAGATCGAATAACCTAATATGTGCAATGTCTTTAGCCTGGTGCTTAACACATTAGTATCCCCTAAAGTGTTAGCTCTTATTCTAAGAGCACTTAGATAATTATGCTTCAGCAGACCAAAGGGGTAAGAGACTCTTGATCATTTTCCATGTGACAGCATTTCCTTTACTCTTAACCATATGGAATTGGTTACTTTTCATCAGGAGAGGATGGTGTTACAAAGCCTAGCCTATTCTATTTCTAGTGATAATTTATATATATGACAAGGGAAAGATAATAAATACATGAGATGCTCTTTAATCTTTATATCTTGCCCTATGTCAGGGAAATTTTGCATGCATGCTTCTTTGAAAGAAGTTCAAATGAGGAAGGGAAGTGTGGAATTACGTGTCATTCCTGACAGTCACATCAGGTTACCTTGAGAGACAGAAGTCCCTATTTACAGAGCTTGCCTGTGGGTCAACCTCTCCTTGGCTGTCCCTCCTAAGATGAACAAGGGAGACATTGTAGAGAATGCCTTTAATTTTCCTTGGACATGGAAGCAATTGTAATAAAGACCTCATCACAGAAATCAGAGGAGCCAGTGGACGTGATACTTGACTGTTGCCGAATGTTATATTGAATAGAAAATAAAGCAATCTGTAGAAGTGCTTTCTGTCTTCTTAGAGCATCTTAGAGCACTAAGCCTTTCACTGACAGTCTTATAAAAGCAATCTATTAATTAGCGAGAGATCTGTAAGGAAGAAAAATCACCCCTAACATTTAACTTAAAAATTTCCCAAGGAGCCTCAAGGCTAACCTTCCCTCACAATACCCTAAAACTAGGGGAAATATTTTTGCCTCCATAGCTTTGTTCCTGCTCCCCTCTGAATCTTCCTTCCTTCCTCTCATATCATCATATTGGGCTCTTTCAATGCCCTGTGTGTGTTCTATCTTCTTTGCAATTATCTCTCTGACCATCATCTGCATCATCTGCAGCTTTCCCTCTTCTGAACCCTCAGCAGTAATTCTTAGTCTTTTCTGTGTCAATGATCACACTGAGAATCTGACAAAAGTTATAATAATCTCTTTATTCATCTATCCATCTAGCAGTCTTGGAACTGAATATATACTTATGCACAAAAACTAGCTTGGTAATCTGAGGATGTGCTAAATCTATCCTTGAAACCCTAGGTTCTACAGCATGTGTCTCCAAATCAACCAACACAGTACAATCTTGTGTTGTTATTTAGCTGATAAATACATGTGTTATCTTTAAACTAGTTTAGTAAGTTCTTGAACACACGGATAATAAATTTTTAATGTATTGGCATCATTTTTAAAGTTCTATAAATACTTCTTAAATACAGTTGCCTTCTAGGAGTTAGGAGTGTAACAGGAATAGCGATGAGTCATTGTGCAGTGATCTTCAAAACTGGCTGCCCATTAAAATCACCTAGAACGTTAAAAAAAAAAAAAAGAAAAAGAAAAACACTGATGCCAGGGCCATGACCCTTCTGAGAATTCTCATTTAATTGTTTCTGGGCACAGCCTTGGCCTAGTGATATTTTTTAAGGCCCCAGGTTATTTTAACATGCAGGAAAAGTTGAGAACAACTGGTGGTGGCCAGTAGTGAAATTGTCCAAGTCAGATTTGTCAGGTTTGAATCCCAACTGTTGTCCTCTAGCTGCATGGTCTTAACCAAGTTATTTCCTTGCTCTGAGGCTGACTTGTAAAGTTGCCGTGGGAGTTTGGCTTCAGGAGAGAATATTTCCCTGTACACATTTTGGTGCAGTAATAATCTACGTGTAACTATGTTTTTCTCAGCTTCAAATAATACTATCCTTATTTTAGGATTAATGTAAATCTGAAAAGGTAAAGAGAGATATATTAAATATGTACTTATTACATTAGAAAAAATGGTGAGCTCCGTTTCAATTGGCTGAATAGTGCTGAAACCAGCTCAATTTTCCCACAGAATTAATGTTTATAATTTTTGAATAAATATAGAAATTGGCCCTCCCCATCATAAAGCTTGAAACTTACATTTGTCTTACCTGAGTTCCTTTGTGAGAAAACCAACTACCAGGCCTCTCAGATAGCATCAAGCAACTGAAATTCACCAGATCCCCGCATCCAGTTGGTGAGACACCAGACCCCTCATCCATCATGATTGACTAACCAACCACTTGATTCTTAGTGACCTACTCTTCTTCCTTATCCCTCCCTAATTCCTGTTTTCCCACACGTAGTTATATTCCTTCCCTACTCTATAAAACTCTAATTTTAGTCAGCTGGATTTGAGACTTATCTCCCATCTCCTGGCTGACATCATCCACATTAAAACCTTCTTCCCTAGCAATACTCATTGTTTCAATGGATAGCTTTCGTTACAGCGAGAAACCACAGCTTGGCCAACACCCAGGCATTCAGCAATAAAATGCTGGTGCTGTGACTTGGATTGCAGTGCTTGTGGCTCGGTGGCCATAGGCTAGAGAGATCTGGAAACCTTCCCAGCAGCTGCCCAGCTATATTCGTCCAGAGGTGGGTTTGTGTTTCTCTGTCTTCCCTCACCGCTGCTGGCCCCAACCATATTCTTAATTACTTAAGAAGGATAGCCTTTGAAATTTGACATCTATATCCATAAAGGTGAGTGTCTTTTATGGGTACTAGACTGGCATGAGAGTAAAAAACACCCCAACTGTTTGAGTTTGAACTCTTGTGGCTTGTTAGTCACTGCTGCAGTTAGATTGTATTTTGATAATTGTTTATTTGTGTATGTGTGTGTGTCAATGTGATCAAGGGAACACAGGATTTGATGTAGGAATGCCCCCACTTGGGTGCATTCTTCAAAATTGGTCTGAATATAGTTACGAGTCAATGGAATGATAGAAAATGATATTCTTTTGTAATGCTGTTTGGCCCCAATATTCATTGGAATCTAGAGAAGTTTGGCCCTTCCAGGGGTTTTTCTGAGGAGTTACATTTGCTGGGTTTTGTTATTTTTCCTTCAAATTGTGAATTTTTTGTCTTGTATTGTAATTGGCTATGATCATAAGAAATAATTTATTCTCCAGGCTCAGATATTCATGGAAAAACTCTCTTTCTTTCATTAGAAATGTTTTTCTGACAATGAGGAAGTGTTCAACTGAAGAAGTTCAAAACCCTTTATATAGAGAATTTTACAATTTTGCAAATATTTTAACAATATTAAGTGTGTGAAATAGAACTTCTATAAAATAATTAGAACAGAGTTTTACACTTAATGTTTTAAATTGTGGCAGATGGTACTGTTGATTTCAGGGGACTTCCTTGGATTACTCACATTTCTCTGCTGTACTTACTATACCTGATTCCAGTTGGTGAGAAGCATCAGTGCCTTTATTTCAAGATGGATACAACCCTTGATATTTTATTACTGCATTCTCAGTGCTCATGTTGGGGCTTCAATTATTGCTACAGAGCAATAGTGGTTAAAAATAATACTTTATGAATTTATTAAAGGAGATTTTCATTGTTGTTTAAACACGTTTTAGATTAGGATTGACACGTAAAGATATTGTTGCAGGATGATACATTGTCATTTCTGCATTGAGTAAAGTTGTTTTTATTGAAAATCAAGTGACATTTCATAAGAAGTTCTATAACAATTATGCTTCATGCTTAAAGTAAAAATTCTCAGAGTTTAGTTTTAAAAATGTAATTTTAAAATTTCAATCTTATATTCCCAATATTTTCATAAACATATATTTTGATAAAGTACTGAGTCACCACTTTATATCCACAAAGGCAAATAACTAATGTATGAGAATTGAATAATTTTTACTAATTATTGTAAATTCTCCTACTCTTTAAATGAGTAAGAGGTCCAATTTCATGAAAGATTGAAAATAAATTGAATATCTGGTATAATATAGGAGAGGTTGACCAAGGAAGAATTGTAGCTTGGTACCAAGGTTAAAATGACATTTCTCTATTGCCTATTGTTTATGTTAAATTTGATTTCTTTTTCTTTAATTATATTTTTAACATTGCTGATAGAAAATATGTTCCTGTGTTTCACATGAAAAAGCATATATATACAAGTTAAGTATATTGAGTAAAACATTTTACAAAGTCATGCATTTACAAATTTTTGAGAGGTTAGCTACTAAAATTAATTTCACAAGGGAAAGCCTTCGTTCTACAATATACAGTTTTTCTTCTTAGTTTTGAATTAGAAGTGGCATCTGTTTTAGTTCTGAAAATATAACTTGGCTGTTTTGCACTGCGTCTGAATATTGTTTTCTGTAGGAGCGGGATAGATAATTATATATAGTATCATAATATTCTTTGTATCCACGTGCCAAATGGGAGTAATATTTATTTAATACTCTTAGATGCCTTATGTTACCCAAACATACAGTAAAAACGTAGAAATTTAGGCACTTGTTCTTCAAGTCAACCCCTTGGGTCTCTTCCAGATGTACTTCCTTTCTTTCCTGCTCTAAAGCCTTTTTAAATAAACCTCCACTTCTGCTCTGAAAAAAAAGTAAAAATTTATGAAATATTTTCTGATAAAAAGTTTATTTTCTGCTTACCATAGGGAATGTGTTCACAATAGTGTATCTTTCCTTTTGTTGGAGTTGGAATTTCTTCTGTTGTCAGCACTTAATTAGTCATGGCAAGTCCTACTTTTAAGACCTTTAGAGATTAGACAACTTTCCATTTCATTAAGTCTTTTGTTCATTCTAAAAGTTCCCCCTTTACTTAGTTCAGAGGAAATCGGTTATCTTACAAGGGAGGTGATCATCTTTAGGAGGCAGTTTTACTAAGCTACCTTGGTACTTGAACTTCGGTAGCAAGTGCTGCACTTTGTCAACACTCTGGGTCAAAGTATAGGCTAGAGATAAGGGTACTGGCAGACTTAGGGATGCTGTATAGACCTGTAGTTCTTTTAAAGTCATGTTTTCAAGGGAATTTCCACAATAATCCACTCATGTGCATTGATCAGACCAAAAAACTCTCCAAATAAAAATCATGAGTGGATTTAAAATGTTTAGATGATTCAATTTCTGTTCCATTACTATTGAACTATATGAACTATTACATTACTTCAGATATTTAAGTATCAACTTTAGTAAGCTCTTTTTGTTATTGTTTAAAGAAGGTTGCCCATGGATCTTTGCCTAATGTTAAAGCTGATCTTGCTTTTATCCTCCTTTGAAATCCTTTCTAGCACTGGGGTGCTTTGAGGGTGATTGGATTAGACTTTGGGATATAATTTCTCAGACTCAGACTTAACAGTTTTTAGAAATTAAATAAACTTTCATTTTTTTAAAAAAGAAAAGAAATTCTTCTATGCATTCTGCTACCTATATGAACAATACATTTGTTACTATGGTACTGAAGTCAGTAGATTGGAAACCAGTTATTCCTCCTCCCTTTAAAAATTTTGAAAATGTGTTAACAAGTGACTGAAACTGTTACCTTGAACAGAGTCTCCAAAACCAGTCTAGATTTTGCCAAATGTTTACTTTGTGTTTAATTCCAGAAGATTTCTCAAGCTCTGCAATCTAGGGGTGGTAACTGTGTTTCCATTATGCTTGGAGTAAGGTCAGGAGAATGTGCATTCTAAGTAACAGGAACCATTTCTCTTACCCTTGGACTCCCTATCACTTGAAGATTTTACCTCCCCGCAAACACATAGAACAAATAGAAAATATATTAACTAGTCCATCTAAGTTGGCTTCCAATAGGCTCCAGGTCCCTACTAATGTGCCTTTCTACCATGTGAAACCGAGGGACCAAGTCCTGCTGAAAAGCTGGAAATCCCACCAGGCTGAAGACCAACGGTGACCACAACTGACCACCCACTCATCTGACAAGTTAAGCCATGTATTTACCAATATTGGGTAAAACTAGTCCCTCAAAGATTCCTCCAGAGGAAACAGTCATGATATTGTGAGCCCTCCTACAACCTTAAATTAATACTCAAAGTCCAGCCAAAGACCTTACACAAGAAATCATAAAGGAACATTCACTTTCCAGGCTGTTATCATTCTCTAGATCCTTCCCACTTCTAGATGGAGGGATAATTCACTAATCCATATTTCACAAGCTGTTGCTTCATCAGCAACATTATCCCACTGTTGTGGATATGTCACCCAAAGCTCCAGTCTGTTCTGGACCATAGCGACTCCTTAATCCAACCAGTTCATAGCTTTTTGCATATCCCTATCTGCACATTTGAACATCCAAAGACTCCTAAAATAATAGTGTGATGAGTATGCCTTACATGGACCCTTTTAGGGACTATGAAGACCTCCTGTTTCTATTTGTCATCCCAGAAAGGCTATTCCTTACTTTTCCTAAAATAAATAAACAAAAAGGCAAGCACGTTTTTTCTTCGATGGTGACCAGACAGAACTCCATTTGATCAGGATATAAGGAATCAGGAAGACTCTGGGCAGGCTTGGCTTTACCTGGATTTGGTAATAATCTAACCGATCTCTGGTTAGAAAAGATAGCCTGAATGACTGCTTCTACTCAAGATACAGTGACCTGTGCTCCTGAGGGCTACATGTTTGTTTGCAAACAAGAGAATAGGCCTAGGGCATATAGATGCCTAGGAAAGTAGACAAAGGGCAATGTCTGTTAGGATACTCTGTCACCCCTTTTATAGTAGACAATGAGAGCTTGGTCAGACATTGGACTAGTTCTTTGAAATTATTCTCCAGGGTAACCAGAGGACTCTTGGAGGGAGACCCCAATTAGGGTGTCCCCAAAGAGTATTTGCCTGGGAGCATTCTTGACAGAACCAGATATTTTTTGGTTACACTCCCATGGCGGGGAGTAGCAGCTCATTAATATGTACTTAGAAATCTCTCCATCATCCTGTGGATTATAGCAAGTGAAGCAGTGACTGCTATTGTTGCCCAAAAAAAGTCTCCAGACTCCTTGGCTAGAGTAGTTTTAGATAACCACGTAGCTTTGGAGTATTTGCTCACTGAACAAGGTGGGGGTATATGTAATAGCCAATTCATCTTGCTGTACCTACATTAATACATCAGTTGAAGTAGGAGTACATATTGAAGGATAAGACAGCAAGCCTCCCAGTTATAACATGTAAAGGAGAACAGACCTGGATTAGGGGACAGGTTTTCAAGATTCCCTGGTATTTTTAAAGTTGGGTCATCTACATTATTAATTATCTTGTTCTTACACATCATGGTCAGTCTTATATTTAAATGTGGCTTAAAATGTTGTTCTAAAACTGTTAATGAAAGTGTCCAGATCATAGTGCTCCAACAAGCCCAATGCCGACCAGGTACTCATGAGTACTTCAATTACAGACATAATGTTTTCATTCCTCATCATTATCCTAGCACTCCCTTTCTCAGCATTAAGCAGCCAAAAGATCAACACCAAGATTCCCTATGATTGATGAACCAGTAATAGAAAGGGGGAACTAAAACCAGCCCAATTTTCCAATATAACTAATATTTAAGATTTTTTGAATAAATATAGAAATTGACACTGCCCATCATAAAGCTTGAAACTTACAGTTGTCTTATCTGAATTCCCTTGTCAGGAAACTAACCTTCAGGCCTCCCAGATAGTATCAAGGATCTGAAACTCACCAGACAATAGCATCTAGACAGAGAGACACTAAACTCCTCCTCCCTTATGATTGCCTAACCAATGACCTGTTTCCTGTTAACCAACTCCTTCTCCTTACCCCTCCCTAATTCCTATTTTACCTTATGTAGCTACATTTCTTACCCACTATATAAATTCCTATTTTTAGTGGGTTAGAGAGACAGATTTGAGACTTATCTCCCATCTCCTGGCTGATAACACCCACCTTAAAGCCTTCTTCCCTGGCAATATTTGTCATCTCAATGACTGACTTTCTTCACAGCAAGCAACTGGACCTTGACCAAACCTCTGCTGTTTGGCAACAATACTAGTTTCCTAACGTCTTTCTATAAAGATGAAGTTGAAAAGATAAAATTGAGTATAGATTTTAATATTGCATTCTCTCCAAATAAATAAACAAATCCTTTAAGAAGTATTAGTGAGCTGCTAATGGAGCTCACTAATAAATAAGCAATTACTCTAAGAAGTATTAGTGAGCGCTATAAATTAAAAAAAAAAAACAAGATTTAAGCAAGGTAATCATTCTCAACTTCAGTTTTTTCTATTTAAAATGGGTGTAACCGCGTTTAGGATGGGTGGGAAAACATGTAAAGCCCTCAAAATATCCTCCTTCTAACATTCCACTTATTTCTGGTGAAGCAGAGTATTTTCCTGATCCATTCATGGGACTCACTACAGGGGTGCCTCGTTTACCCAGCCCGCAGCTTTCAACTCCTTGTGGGAGAGAGCATGTGAGAGAATGAGGCAGGAACTGGAGTCTATGAGTGCTGGAACCAGCTGGCTGCTTCTGCACTGGCAGAAGTGAACTCCACTCACTCAGACGCACTGCACTCCACCCCTCACAGGAGGCAGCATGCAGGTGAATGGTTACAGAAGCTGGGCAAGTGCTTTGGGCCCCAGCAGAAGCAAACTCCATGTAGGCCCCATGGCAGCATCAAGCGGGCTGCCTTTGAACCCTGAAGCCCTAGAAGGTGTGTTACAGTGCTCTTTTAGCTCTGGCATCCAAGGACAGCTTAAGTGTTAACAGCTCAGTGGGTCCTCTGCCTTTTCACATGAGGTGGCTGCCCTCTACCAGTGAGGGCAAAGGGTCAGCATGATAGCCTTTTGCATCCACACTTGTGGCTCTCAAGTTCTTGTCCAGTGCTCAGGAAAAATGAGGTTGCATGAATGAATTGAAGGATGGTAAATGAAGGGGATGTTATTGCTGATGAAAGTGGCTCTCAGCAGGAAGGAGAGTTGAAAAGAGGACAGGGCAGGTACATAATCTTCCCCCAAAGTCTGACTGTCTTTGGCCAGATTCTTCTCCAAAGTTATGCTATCAAGCTGTCCCTCTGAAGTCAAGCCACTTCTCTCTGATATCCAGCCCAACATCCCGCTGCTTCTCCTCTCTGCTGGCTGAGTCTGGGGTCTTTATAGGCACAGGATGGAAGGCAGGGTGTGCCATGGGTAGTTTCGGAAAAGGCAACATTTGAACGGGAAAACAAGGATGTAAGTTCTCATTTTGGGCCACGGTTTCAGGCCTTTTGGCTTGAGGGTGGGGTTTTGTCAGGGACCTGCCTCTTCTGCCTAGAATTACTCTGCCTCCTGTCCCTATCACTGGTACAACCAGTGTGTATGTACAAAATATTATGATGGAGAAATACAAACCTTGAATCTATGACATCCTGGTGTGATCCCTGATCCATCCTTTACAAGTGATGTGATAATGGGCAAGTTACTGAACTTTTCAAGGCCTCGATGGGTGGTGGTAATTTTAAAGGAGGTGACAGTATAGAATGCTTAGAACAGTACTTTGTACAAAGTAGGAATTTTGCAGATGTTAGCTCCACCCTTCCTAATGGACATTCATATAAAGTGAAATCAGGTATTTCTCCAAATGAGTGAGCATGCAGCATATCAAAGAAAGGCTTCTACTGATGCATCTCTTCAAAAACAATACCCATCTTCTAAATAAAATTAAAAATAACATCAACAAAATTATATTGGTTCATTTTAACTCATTTTAGTGAAGGTGACATTGGAGTCTGTGTACTTGGGAAGTAAAGAAACATTTAAAAACAAAATGGGGTTGGGGGTGAGGAGGGATACACAGGTGTACCACTGAGGAACTCAGGGCAGTGAAATTACTCTTTATGATACTATAATGATGGGTACATGTTATTATAAATTTGTCTAAACCCATAGAATGTACAACACCAAGAGTAAGCTCTAATGTAAACTTTGGATTTGGGGAGATAATGATGTGTCAATGTAGGTTCATCAGTTGTGACAAAAGTACTCTCTGATGAAGATGTTAATAATGGGGCGGGATGTGCATATGTGGGTGCAAGGAGTATATGGGAAATCTCTGTATCTTTCACCCCATTTTTCTGTGAACCCAAACCTGCTCTAAAAACTAAAATCTATTTTAAAATGGAAATAAAAGATACCCCTTTTATTTCTATACCCACAAAATACTTCTGACGCCTAATGTATGGGGTTTTCCCTTACATCAAGCAATTTTCCAACAGTCTGGATATCAATTGAGTGTCCTACAATTCAATTATGACCCTTACTACTGGGAGTTTGGGCAAACTCCACAGGTTACAGGCTTTGTCCACAAGTCTGTCCCTAGCCCACTGCAGATGCCAATTGCAAGTAGCGTGTCCTCAGGTTACCCACAACTTCTGTCCTGTCCGGAGGATTCCACACCCCCTCCTCAGGTTTGATAATTTGCTAGAATGATTCACAGAACTCAGGAAAATGCTCAGAAACTATTACTAGTTTATTATAAAGGATACAACTCAGGAACAGCCAAATGGAATAGATGCACAGGACAAGGTATTGAGGGTAGTGGTGCATGGAGTTTCCATGCCCTCTTCGGGTATACCACTTTCCCAGAACCTGCATGTCTTCACAAACCTGCATACTGTCTTCATCGCATCATTTAGTGTTTTCATGGAAGCCTCATTATATAGGTAGTTGATTAAATCATTGACCCTTTTTGACTGAGTCAATCTCTAGCCCCTCTATCCTCCCTGGAGGTTGAGAGTTTGGGCTGAAAGTTCCGACCCTCTAATCACTTGGTTGGTTCCTCTGGCAAACCAGCCCCCATCCTTCAGACTCACCTTATTAGCATAAACTCAGGTATGGTTGAAAGGGGCTTACCATAAATAACAAAAGATGCTCCTCCCACCCCTAAGACTCAGGAAATTCCAAGGCATTTAGAAGCTCTGTGCCAGAAACCAGGGACAAAGACCAACTATATATTTTAATTATATCACTATATCATAGGAAATATAATAATTTCAATGGAAAAAAAGAGGCTTGCACCCCAGTAAGAAGCTATGGACAAAGTACCAAAACCCTAGTTTTCCTAGTGCCTAATCCAGTACTCTTTCCTCCCAGCTGTCCAATAAAGCATACATTCTGATTTGCGTGGTGTTCTTGTATCACATGCTACACATTTATCAGCTCGCTGTATTTATGACAAACAATACTTTACATGATTCATCTTCCCTGTCTCTCCAGGGTTTACTATTTGTTCCAGACTGCTGGTTCCCCAGGCCTCTCTGACATTACACCAGATCTTTTCAAGCCTAAGTCTTCTTTCCATTGTTCATTAATTTTACTGATTCTTTACTCAATATCCCTAGTGGGAAAATGTGCTCCTTTATGCACAGGACCATCTTTAAGTTACTGAGATGACTGTCAAGGGGAATTACTATCAAAGAAGATAATTTTTCTTCTTCCAGAGCAACTTCATCAGTCATGTTGAATCATTTCGCATTTATGAAAATGGGCCTTAAAATTAAACAAGTAATTGTCTTTTCCTACCTCCACCTTATTTATCCTCCTTTTGTCCCTCTAGCTATTTTCCACATCTCCGTTTTTTATCTCTCTCTCTGTTCGTTGCTCACAACTCGAAGAAGTTTAAGTGATTTGAAATTTCCTTGCTGACAGCTAGAAGTAATTTAAATGATTTGAAGTTAATTGGTGACTACTCTGTTTGACAGAGTATATTGAATCATTCTTTCCTTTTACCAATTCTGGCATATTAAATTAATGCTAGACCACAGTCCCTTATCTTTCTGCTTTGAAGAGTTCAAGTACAAAAGCAGATAATTTTATTACAAAAATGGAAATTATAACTAAACACAATGATCAACTATTGCTGTTTTGTTAATATTCTTGTTAAAAATAAGTAATATTGGAAACTTTAAATATAAAAAACTAGTATTTTAGGTCTTCTGCTATAATAATACCAAATCTAAAAAATAACAATTCAAATTATTCTTCTGTATTAAGCTATAAGTCAATCTTATCTGGACAGTTTGGCATATAGGAAGCACTCAGTTGTAGAACAAATTGTAGAACAGGGCAAAAACTGAAAAAAAATTCATTTTTCTTTATTTTTCTTTTTTGAGACAGGGTTTTGCTCTGTTGCCCAGGATAGAGTTCAGTGGCCCAATCACAGCTCATTGCTGTCCTGAACTCCTGGGCTCAAGTGATCCTCCCACCTCAGCCTCCCAAATAGCTGGAACTACAGGCACCCATCACTGCACTCAGGTAATTTTTAAACCTTTTGTAGAGACAGGGTCTTGTTATGTTGCCCAGTCTGGTTTTGAACTCCTGGCTTCAAGTGATCCCCCTCTATGGCTTCCCACAGTACTGGGATTACAGGCATGAGCCACTATACCCAGGCCTATACTCGATTTTTGGATTGATGCAGTTTCATTACTGGTTGCACTTAAAACTAAATTTCCTGTCTGATATGGTTTAGCTGTGTCCCCATCCAAAACTCATCTTGAATTGTAGCTTCCCTAATCCCCATATGTCATGGGAGGGACATAGGGTGGGAGGTAATTGAATCATTGGGGGTGCGTTTTTGTGTGCTGTTCTTGTGGTAGTGAATAAGTCTCATGAGATCTGATGATTTTATTGATTGATTGATTGATTGAGATGGAATCTCATTCTTGCCACCCAGACTGGAGTGCAGTGGTGTGATCTTGGCTCACTGCAACCTCCACCTCCTGGGTTCAAGCAATTTTCCTGCCACCACACCCAGCTTATTTTTGTATTTGTTTTAGCAGAGACAGGGTTTCACCATGTTGGCCAAGTGAGTCTCAAACTCCTGACCTCAAGTGATCTGCCCACGTCAGCCTTCCAAAGTGCTGAGATTACAGACATGAGCCATTGCATCTGGTCTGACCTGATGGTTTTATAAAGGGCAGTTCCCTGCACAAGCTCTCTTGCCTGCCACCATGTAAGATGTGCCTTTGCTCCTCCTTTGCCTTCTGCCATGATTGTGAGGACTCCCTAGCCATGTGGAACTGAGTCCATTAAAACTCTTTTTCTTCATAAATTACCCAGTCTTGGGTATTTCTTTATTAGTAGTGTGAAAATGGACTAACATGATAAATTGGTACCCAGTAATGGGGCCGCTGTAAAGATACCCCAAAATATGAAAGTGACTTTGGAACTGGGTAACAGGCAGAAGTTATAAGAGTTTGGATGGCTCAGAGGAAGACAGGAAAATGTGGGAAAGTTTGGAACTTCCTAGAGACTTGTTGAATGGCTTTTCTCAAAATGCTGATAGTGATATAGACAGTAAGTCCAGGCTGAGGTGGTCTCAGAGGGAGATGAGGAACTTGATGGAAACTGGAGCAAAGGTGACTCTTATTATGCTTTAGCAAATAGATTGCTGGCATTTTGCCCCTGCCCTAGAGAAATGTGAAATTTTGAACTTGAGAGAGATGATTTAGGGTATTTGATGGAAGAAATTTCTAAGGGGCAAAGCATTCAAGAGGAAGCAAAGCACAAAAGTTTGGAAAATTTACAGCCTGACAATGTAATAGAAAATAAAAACCCATTTTCTGGGGAGAAATTCAAGCCTGCTACAGAAATTTGCATAAGTAACAAGGAGCCAAATGTTAATCACCAAGATAATGGGAAAAATGTCTCCAGGGAATGTCAGAGGATTTTGCAGCAGCCCTTCCCATTATAGGCCTGGAGGCCAAGGAAGAAAAAATGGTACTGTGGGCTGGACCCAGGGGACCCTGCTGTGTGCAGCCTAGGTACTTGGTGTTCTATGTCCCAGCTGCTCCAGCTGTGGCTAAAAGGGGCCAAGGTACAGGTCAGACTGTGGCTTTGGAGGGTGCAATCCCCAAGCCTTGGTGGCTTACACATAGTGTTGGGCCTGTGGGTGCACAGAAGTCAAGAATTGAGGTTTGGGATCCTCTGCCTAGATTTCAGAAGAGGTATGAAAACACCTGGATGTCTAGGCAAAAGTTTGCTGCAGGAGCAGAGCCCTCATAGAGAATCTCTGCTAGGGCAGTGCACAAGAAAAATGTGGGGTTGGAGCCCCCACACAAAGTCCCCACTGAGGCACTGCCTAGTGGAGTTATGAGAAGAGGGCCACTATCTTCCAGACCGCAGAATGGTAAATCCACCAACAGCTTGCAGTGTGCACCTGGAAAAGCTACAGACAATGCCAGCCTGTGAAGGCAGCTGGGAGGGAGCTGTACCCTGCAAAACCACAGGGGCAGAGCTGCCCAAGACCATGGGAAACCACCTCTTGGATCAGCGTGACCTGGATGTGAGACACAGAGTCAAAGGAGATCATTTTGGAACCTTAAGGTTTAATGACTGCCCTATTGGATTTTGAACTTACATGGGGCCCGTGGCCCCTTTGTTTTGGCCAATTTCTCCCATTTGGAATGGTTATACTTACCCAATGCCTGTAGCCCCATTTTATCTAAGAAGTAACTAACTTGCTTTTGATTTTACAGACTCATATGTGGAAGGGACTTGTCTCAGCTGAGACTTTGGACTTGAGCTTTTGAATTAATACTGGAATGAGTTAAGACTTTGGGGGACTTTTGGAAGGGCACGATTGTGTTTTAAAATGTGGGAACTTGAGATTTGAGAGGGGCCAGGGCCAAATGATATGGTTTGGCTGTGTCCCCACCCAAATCTCATCTTGAATTGTAGCTCCCATAATCCTCACATGTCATGGGAGGGACTCAGGGTGGGAGGTAATTGAACCATTAGGGGCAGGTTTTTCCCATGCTGTTCTCATGATATTGAATAGTCTCATGCAATCTTATGGTTTTATAAAGGGGAGTTCCCCTGCACATGCTTTCTTGCTTAATGCCATGTAAGACATGACTTGCTCCTCTTTTGCCTTCTGCCATGATTGTGAGGCTTCCCCAGCCATGTGGAACTGTGAATCCGTTAAACTTCTTCTTCTTTATAAATTACCCAGTTTGGGTATTTCTTTATTAGCAGCATGAGAATGGACTAATACACTATCTTAAATCTTTTGCTACAAAAGACAAGACCAGTCATAGCTAGTCTCTTACAATAAAAAAATTCTAAAACACTTACTAAGGTAGCTTTTTGAGGCTTGTACAACTATTATAGTTTTATCTGAACAGAGATCAAGAAAAGTTCATAGATTAAATCTATTGACATAATTACTGCATTTCCATTTTGATGGCAATAAATGTCTGTTATTTTCTATTTCTACTTGAAGTATCAAGAGCAACTTTAAGTACATTCACAGTGAAACAATTACTTCTGCAATTTCAATGTTAAACCAAAAGCTATTTTGTTATAAAAAGCCTAGGAAAGTATTAAATATCAGTGACCAAAAGGCGGGCAGGCATATTGATAACATGTGTACCCAAAGGGTAGCTATTGAAACGCAATATTAAAATGCAAGTTGGCAAAATTGGTAAAGTCAGTTTGGTTTGGAAAGGTAATCTTGTGTAACTCACTTTAAAATCAAACACCATCTCAGCTGTGTTCAGTATTATGTTAAAGCTGGCATGAAGGTAATTAGGTATCATTTGTGGTAATTAAGGATATGCCACTTTTTGTTCCTTAGCCCAGCTTGATCTCTGCTTCAGATAATTTAAGATGTACCAGGTGGCACTTCAGGCTAGAATACTCTGTGGTCTCCCAGCAACTTAAAGGAAGATGTAAGTATTACTTTGTTGGCTTTCAAAAATCACTCAGAGAAAATCTACTTTTAAAATTAAGAACACAGATGATATTCAAAGAAGAAAAACCACCCTGCTGTTTAAAGCAAAAACCATTCCTCACTTTGGAAAATTTTTTCTATAATTTTTACCTGACTAGTGACCTTCGATTTTGCATAAAGGCAAAAAATACAAGTCTCAAAAAAAATTGTTTTTTTGAAAATCAAGTTCAATGAAAGCATTTACACTTCAATTTTTTTCTGGTGACAAATATTACTTGAAAGTTGCATTGCTTTCACTTAATACAGTGTTGTACCTTGCAGTTTAAAATGAAATATTTTCAATTAGTGGAACTTACTGTCTATTTATATAAAATACTGCAATCAATGGGAGATGAACCAACACCTACTTTCAAGAAGTTTTATTTTTTTTTTGAAAACCAAAGATTAAAACCTCTGCAAAAATGAAAACATACTTATGAAGTAGCATACTGGGTAGTTCTAATTAGCAAAAGTGAAAATAAATAAATACATAATATAATTATACATGTCAGATATTTTAAAAAATATAAACCAAATTCTCTCCATCTGCTTTTACCCCACAGCACCTGCTACTGTTTCCTTGTACTGAGTAGGCTGCTGTTATCTTAGAGAAGCAATGACAAGGCAGGCAACAGACAGGAGAGGGATGTGATAATTAATTTTATGCATCAACTTGGCTTGGTCATGGAACCCACACTTGTGGTCAAACATTATTCTGGTTGTTTCAGTAAAAGTGTCTTGGATGGGGTTAATATTTAAATCAGAGGACTATGGATAGAGTAGATCACCCTTCACAATGTGAGCAAGCCTCATCCAATCAGTTGAAGGCATGACTAGGAATAAAGACTGACCTTCCATTAGCAACAGGGAATTTTCCAGCAGGTGATCTTTGGACTTAAACCACAACATTGGTTCTTCCTTGGTTTTCACCCTGATGACCCACACTGCAGATTTTAAACTTGTCAGACTTTATAATCGTGTAAACAAATTTCTTACAATAAATCTCTCTTCTTATAGATACACATCCTATTGTTTCTGTTTCTCTAGAGAAATCTGACTCAAACAATGGGGCAAATTTTTAGCTTTTCAATTTAAAAAGTCCAGACCCAGGTGTAAGATAAAAGATTTAGAAGAACATAGCTCAATAATAACTAAGCTAAGCCTTTTCATCTCCCAACTGGATAAAGATTCCCTAGAACAAAAGAGAGAAAGTGAAAGTGAAGAGAGCATAGACAGGTGCATCTGGACAAGGTGTTATCTATACTGTTTTCCCCTGTAGGTCAAGCCTGTAAGATGAAAACAGGGTGGAAATGATGTTGTGGGTGGTAGGGACCTATAGAACTTTAGACATAGGGAGAGTAGGGAGGCTCTGACAATAGGGAGGATCTGTGACTCATCTGCAGATAGAAAGAATCCTCTCCTCCATCAACCTGGTGGGGAGCAGCAGACACATCTGCATGGTGTGTCTGGCCAGAAGGACAGAGACAATTTTGAAGGATTACTTGCACTAGAGACTGTTTTGAAAACACTATAGGGACCCTTAGGATCTGAGAGCTGCAGTAACATCACAGAGGGAGCCAGCAGACTTGAAAAGGGCTGGAGGTTAAGAAGAAAGGAGGAAGTGCAGGGACCTACCTCAACTACTAACCAAAGGTCAAGTGGGAATGAAGACACCCCTGCTGATGCATCGTGGAGAACTGAGCAGAAAGAAAGAGATGTCTCTCCTCTCTCATGACTTTGCACTAGGTAATACCCCAGATTTGTATACAACCCCCAGGCACGGAGGAAAGTGACCCCAAGTTGACTGAAATTAAATTTCTAACACCCAGTAGGATTAAGACTTAAAATGGAAATTAAGTTACAGAAAAAAAGTTCCATTTTCCTTTTCTACCCACCTACATTTCATGCTCTGTTATACCTGTAAGGAAAAAGGCAGTATAGAATAGAGGAAAGATGGAGGAATGGATTCAGGAGACATGGGTTCGAAGCTAGGATTCATCAGTCATAATTTTGGGAAGTCCTTTAGCTCTACTTAACTCAGTTTCCTCAGATATAAGATGAAGAATTTTGACTAGAAGTTCTCTGCCAGATGCAAGGACTTTTTGTTTTCCTTGATGTACATTGTCAGTGATCTAAAAATATAAAAGGAAGCATCCAGCTTAAAAGGAAGTACTGCTGTCCAAAAATGATGCTAGATTTTGTATTTGCAGTTTCTAGCCCACAGCCAGTGCTCAATAAATATCTGTTTAAGTGAAGTGAAGCAAATCTCAGAGTTCAGTGTTGAATTATCTTTGGGGTCTTGCCACCTACTTTGTCTCACTGTTCTGGCTGATGAGCATATAATAGTCAGTTGTCTCCAACAATAGACAATAGAGCCAAGGAAAAGTCAACAAATTCATTCTCTGCTACACGTTAAACAATATTAAAGATCTTCTATTCATGACCCTGCATATCATAGTTGTTTCAGAACTTAAAGAAAAGGAACAGAAGGAGAAAGCGTAAAAAGATCCTTCTCTTTCTTTTCCTAGGGGAGATACTTAATCATAACTCCCTTATATATGATGGGAGAAAAGAGATCAGCAATTATATACTTAGTCAACCAAAGAAATGGTGTGTGATATGGTTTGGCTGTGTCCTCACCCACATCTCATCTTGAATTGTAGCTCCTATAATCCCTATGTGCCATGGGAGGGACCCAATAGGGGGTAAGTGAATCACGGGGGTGGGTTTTTCCCCTTGCTGTTTTCATGATAGTGAATAAGTCTCACATGATCTGATGGTTTTATAAAGGACAGTTCCCCTGCACACACTCTCTTGCCTGCTGCCATTTAGGATGTGCCCTTGCTCCTCCTTTGCCTTTTGCAGTGACTGGGAGGCTTCCTCAGCCATGTGGAACTGTGAGCTCATTTTTCTTTATAAATTACCCAGTATCAGGTATTTCTTCATAGCAGTATGAAAATGGACTAATACAATGTGAAGGGGACACAGAATAGTGAGGTAAACCTTACATGCTTCCATCTATCCCTATCTGCCACTTTCTAAGGCAACCTTTCTAGAACTTATAATCATGTACCATTAGCACTACCCATAAAGGCCTTAGCAACTTTAATGAAACTCAAAGCACACACCATAAAAATCATGCATAATGTTCTGACATCCATTAAAACAGACAACAAAGGAAAAATCTCTGGCCATCTAAATGACAGCATTTTCTTGGCACTTTGTATTGTTACAGAAAATGCCTTACATTGGAAAAGTCTCTGAGTGTGGTCACAAAGCTCTAATGGTCCACAATGGCAGGTCAGACAACCCAGCGTTCATCTGAAGAGCAAGGAGCTCTGCACACAAGCTGCTCTAGCAGGCAGCCCACATAAAACAAACAGCTCACAGCAACCAATAAGCCCTCCCACACAGATAGGCCCTTGAAAGCCTGCTGATGATGTTTCCTTGCAGACAGCTTCTATCATGTGAGAAGCAGCTTAACCAATCCTCACTCCTACCCTCCACCTATCTTTAAGGAATGAGAAACAACGGAAAATTTCAAAAAAAAAAAAAAAGGCAACATTACATCTCTTCATTAGGCATATAGATTTGTAGCGTATACAACTTCAAGCCCAAGGACGAAAGTAGACCTTTGAGGTTGAAGGTGGATAGACCTTTTAGGAGGCTCCCAATGGTCTATGATGTAGTACTCCCCAGGCTCCACCTTTTTATTATTATTATTATTATTTTCCACCTTTTATTTTAAGTTTAAGGGTACATGTGCAGGATGTACAGGTTTGTTACATATGTAAATGTCTGCCATGGTGGTTTACTGCACAGCTTATCCCATCACCCAGGCATTAAGCCCAGCATCCATTAGCTATTATTCCTCATGCTCTTTCTCCTCTCACCTTCACCCTCCCACAGGCCCAGTGTATGTTGTTCCCCACCATGTGTCCATGTGTTCTCATCATGTTGTTCCCACTTATAAACAAGAATATGCAGTATTTGGTTTTCTGTTCTTGTGTTAGTTTGCTAAGGATAATGCAGGCTCCACCTTTTAGAGAACTGCATGGGCTTCTGACTATTAAGGCCTCCAAATTATTTATCAGGCCTGAGATGCCTCCTCATGCCATTTTCATGCCAGGATTCAGATTGCTTTTCTGTAATTCTCAGAGCTGTCACCTCCCCATTATTCATCAAGAGGATTCTTTTCTCTCAATCCTGAAACCCAGAATGTTCAGTTCCCCGTTTCCTTGCTGTCCCTGAAAATAAATCCCCAGGTCATTTTCACTGTTGCTGAAGTAAACACTAAGGAGGAGAGAGGCAGGCAGAGTCCCCAACAGGTATGGCAGTTCTTAGCTTCCTTTTTTAGGTGATACCCAGAAGCTTAAGTGGCCTCCAATATTCTCCTATTAATAAAAATGTGAAGTTGCTTTTGACCCTCATGCGTCTCGATACTATGTTAATCTCTGTTTTCAAAGAATGCCCATTTTACTAGATACTATTGTATCTTGAAGACATAATGAGGGAAAAAGCAATTTCTGTCAACTGGAGTACACATTTCCAAGCCTCTTCAGAAAGGGAGATATTAATCTTGAAGGGCTCTCTGCCCAAGATAGGTCACTTCTATGCACTATTTTCCAATGAACTACTTTAACTACTTGGTCACTTTAATAGATTTACCACTAACATTTTGTTCTTCCTCCTGAAATATTAGATTTCTGTTGATTAAAGATATCTGTGCCCTCATCACAAATAGCAGCAATATCCCCCAAAGAAGAGTTAGGACAATGTGCAGAGTATGAAATGAACGGTCTGGCTTCACTGGTACCGCCGTTTTCCCGTCCGAACCCAAGAGGCGGCAATGAGCAATGACTGTGCGTTATGTGGTTCTGCACTCTAAGAACTACTAACCCCAGTCAAACAAACCTCACATATTGACATAGCACTTCCCCTGGCTAGCAGGCTACACTGCTTTAAAAAATTTGGTCATACGTTTTTACAATTTTCTTGCCAGAAAATATTATTAGCTCCACTTAATATTGAAGGATAGTAAAGCAATTAAAAACTTTGCTCGGCCAGGGCCTTCAGAAACAGAATGAAGATTACCACTCTGACAGATTCCAAAGGCAGTGAACAAAGCTGGATTTAGTAAGAGACTGAATAGAATAATAGTTAAGAGCCAGAGTGGCTTGCCTTAATGCATACTCTCTGGGCAATGCTGAGAAAGAGACCCAATCTCACTGTGGCTCAGGTTCCTTATGCGCAAAATGGGGTTTGTTGTAAAGATCAAGTAAGTTAATGAATGGAAAGTGCTTAGGTCTGGCACATGGTAAACGTTAACCATTATTATTGTTAGTAATCCATAAATGTTATTATGGAGATTAGGGCGTCTCCCTGACTGTTAAATTTGAACTCTGAAGTCAAGTCACGTCTAAATCAATCTGTGAAGTCAATTCTGTATTGCCTATGCAAACTGAGCCATAGATATTAACCATTATTATTGTTGTTGTTATTATTATTGTTTTGCAGCATCAGGGTAATTCTTATTCAAAAGCTTTCCAGATCAGAAAGATTTAGGCAAAATCAGAAAGACTAGAGATACAGATCTTTCAAAATCCAGCTAACATTTTTTAAAGCATAGCTGAAGCACCTCTTACCTGGTTTTGCTGTCTCCAGACTTGTCATCTCTCACCAATTCTCTTCACCTTGGGGAGATCTATCTTAGGAAAACATGAACCTAATCCAGCCACTCCCAGGTTTAAGACCCTTCAGTGGCTTAGCACTGACCTGAGGGTAGAAATTTGATTACCCCACTGATTCTCAAACCTTTTACAGTTAGGGCCTCTGTTGGCTTTTTTAGCCTCTCTCTACCCCGATTCGGTGCTCTGTACATTCTGAATGCCCTTCAGCTTCTCTAACATGCCACACTGTCTCTCTACAGGTTTCCACATGTGCTACTGTCTTTGGCTAAAAACATCATTCATCTCTGTCTCCATCCTTATTCATACTTCTTCTTAGTTAAACTGTATGGCTTCTCTAAGAGGTCCTGGCTAACCCTTAAGATAAAGTTAGCACACCCTGTTCCCCTCAAAGCACTATATCTTCCTGTCATAATTAATCAAGTTATTGATTGTCTACTTTCTCTGCTAAACTACAAATCCCTTGTTTATCACCACTATATCCCTAGTAGCTGGTACAATACCTTCCACATGGAGAATACCAGGAACTCTTCATTGAAAGGGAATAGCAAGCTCAGTCTGTATAGGCAATACAGAACTGACTTCACAAATTGAGTTAGACTTGGGTTGACTTCAGAGTTCAAATTTAACAGTGTCCTCTCTCCCTAATCTCCAGGATCCTCTTCCCAGGAATTCCTAAGAAACTTCACTAGCCTTTTGTGGTAGCCTCTTCCAATATTTAAACTGTTTTTGTTACAGAAAGAGAAATATAAAATGATCTATTAAAAGTTGATTAATTATTTGATTTAGAAGTTAAGAGAGAAGATGAGTAGTGGTTCTTTGCTGTTTTGGCACAGAACACTGAAAGTCTGATAAAATGTATCAATCATCCCTTCCCTATTTCTCTCAAAATAAATATAGGCAATGTGCAATAACATTTCATATTTAATTTTATATTAAATTTCCAGGGGTTGATTTTATCCAGGTTAAGAAATCTTGTGCAAGCAACTTTAAGTAACAAATCAAGGACAGAAATTTCCTATGTAATCTGACTGTGAAAGGGAGATTTCTGTCATGAGTTTGGAAATATAGATTATAGCAGGTCCTTGAATAGAGTTGTTTCATTCAACTTCGTTTTGTTATAACGTAGAGAAGGAAAATAACTGATTCCCCACAGAGGCCACTGTTTGTGTGGGGTTTGTATGTTCTCTCCATGTCTATGTGGGTTTTCTCCAGATACTCAGATTTTCTCTTACCCCACCAAAGATGTGCACATTATGTTCACTGGCCTGTCTGAATGGTCCCAGTCTGAGTGACTGTGGGTATGAGTGTGAATGCACCCTGTGATGGGACAGCATCCTATCCAAGGCTGGTACCTACTTGGTGCCTGAGCTGCCAGAATAGGCTCTGGTCACCTGTAACCCTGAACTGAAGTAAGTGGGTAAATAATTGTCTCATTTTTTTTATAAGTCTTTCGTAAATGTATATATAGCTTACACTTATTTCAATATTTAGTATTAGAAATGTTTTGGGTCTTTATTTAGAGGTTTTATGATGCTTTTTTGACTAGAAATATGTTATAGGAACTTAACTCTTATTTACATCAATTAGCCTATGGTAAAATTGGTTTTGTTATGTATTGTTTCACTTCAAGTCTCAGTTTCCAAGAACCTATCAATGATGTAAAGTGAAGACTTACTGTTCTGTCTTCACCCTAGTGAATAGTTTCAATCAAATACAACAAGGATAATAATTTTTCATATATTCAACAAAAATTAATTTAAAAACACATCCTTATTTTTTTCATTGGAATATGTTTCTCCGACTGTGCTCTATTTTAAAGACACAATCCCTATGAATTTTTATGAGCCAACTAGGACATAGACACAGTTAGCTCTATGCACAATAAAGAGATTTTGAAATGTAAAATATAAAGGGCAAAAATTTGGGGTTAGGAATTCAGAATACAAGTAGAAATGTAAAGAAACAATTACATTAAATAGTAAAACAAAAACTCAATGACTGGAAATCTCTTACAGTCCATTCTAATTTAAGCGGGTCTGGTACAGACATAATGATTTGTCAAGCTCAAGCTTGGAAAAGGATCACAGCAAGAGAGCAACAGGGGGCAGAGAGAGAGAGAGAGAAACCAGTGGAAGAGACTCAGAGACACTAAAAACAATTCTATTATTTCCACTTGTATTTTAAAAATAAAGGTCAAATGGTAATTGTCCCTATTTGATTCTTGATGAATCCACAGAAGGGACCCTGATCAATCACTTTTCAATTACAGAAGTTTTCCCTTCTCCAAGGTTTCACTTTTCATAGTTTCAGTTACTTGCAGTCAACTGTGGTCCAAAAATATTAAATGGAAAATCCTAGAAATAAACAATTCATAAATTTTAAATTGCACACTGTTCTAAATAGTGTGGAGAAACCTTTTGCAGTTGCACCTAGGAGGCGAACCATCCCTTTGTCCAGGGTAACCACACTGTATACAATACCCGTCCATTAGTCATTTAGTAGCCCTCTTGGTTATCAGATAGGAAAAAACATAGTATATATAGGGTTCTGTTCTATCCGGAGTTTCAAGCATCCACTGGGGGTCTTGGAACTTATCCCTGGCAGATAAATGTACTGTAATGGGATTTCACTATCCCTGTCTATATTATTTCCTTAGGTGGCTGGCCTTTGGCCAAAGTAGCAAAGGTGACCTCCCTATGATCAGCACATTACCCAGGCATCTCTGGCTTTTTGGAACTATTTTTTAAAGGTTAATTTCCCATTAATAACTTTCTGGCAATTTAATTTTTGTTAAAAAAATGACATAAACGTGTTAAAGTGCATTTTATCAACAGCAATTAACTACTGCAAAGATCCTGAGTTAAAGACAAGCATAGAGATAGAAATATTAAAGAGTGCTTCTTATTCTGCTCAATCATAGTAAATTTGAGCCATTGCCTTCATTTTGGCAAAACATCGGCCTCCATGAGATATTTGGAAAATAATTTTCTATCCATCAGTATGTCTGCATCCCATAAATATAAAGTAATATTCATTCAGTTATGCATAATATATGGCACATGATATCATTGCAGATTAATAAATGCTTATTGAATAAATAAATGAATAATTAGGGAACAAATGACTAATGTTTTGGAAGCTGCAAACTCAACTAGAATAATGGTTGTCAAGTCTGACAAACTGAATTTTCACTTGGAAACCATTCACAATTCAAGCAAAATAAAAAAACTCTTTGTGCCACTCTGAAGTCAAAATTTATTTTAATCTTACAGCAAAGAGGATGGTGGAAGATTGAGGAAAAGTTAGTTATGTAAACGATCAAAACCCTATGGCCCACCCACTACAGATAGATTTCTAATTATCCTAAATTGTTGTTTTTAATCTAAAGTTGACTAAAAATAAGTTCCCAGGAAAACCTTAAAATAAAATTAAACCGTTAAACCCATTAGTGAATGAGACAAGAATAATAACGTTCAGCTGATTCTCATGCCCAGCTTTCTTCTTCTTCTATTTTGAGTTAACTACTAAAAGCTTTTGCTATTTAGTCTATTTTTCCCAATGAGAAACCTTTTAAGAGAACAGAAAATATAATATTCGGTGTAGCAGGAGCTTCTTTTTAAGCAATGTTGCAGCTTCTTTTTAAGCAATGCAGCTTCTTCTTTAACATATAAATGAAGATCCAATAATTATATTGGGAAAAAGAAATTCCTCATTTGAACATATTTTGTGTCTGTTAAAATATGGAAATAATCCACATTTACGTCCAAAATTATATTTCATTGTCTTTAATTTGCAGGAGTAGAGAACTATTTTAATATAGCAATAGCATTCAAAACTGCTTGAGTTTAACTGAGAGTCTAAAGTCAAATTTATCATTTATCTTCCTCCCAAACAAAAGGAATCAGTTCTCCTTCTGTGTTTGATAAGATCTGTTAATGGCATTACTCTTTCTATACTCAATCAGGCAGGGTCTAGACTCTAAAAGTCACCAGCAATGTGCTTTTGCACACCTTTCTTACATAAAATCAAAATAATCCTTTTTCTATATCAGTCAAATAACCAAGCACTTATTTAATGTATTACAGCAATTGCTGTAAGTGGTAGAGAACAATGGTCCTTGCTTCAAAGGAATTTATAATTATATTTGGAGACAAGATTAACATGCTAATGAAACAATTAGCAAACATAACAGAAGATATTATATAATTAAATGGTACCTCATGAAGGCGTAAACTATAATTACAGAAATTTGGAGAAAGCAAGTGATCCAAAAGAAAAGGAAATGTTAGTGAATACACTTTAGTAATAATCATCATCATTATTATTTTGTGACAAGTATTTGTATATTAGTCCTAAATTCCACAAAATGGGTTCTTACATTGGCTCCCTTTTAAAGTCAATGAAATAGTGGTCCAATGAAAAAAAAAATGACCACTCAAACTCCTCATAGACAGATAGTGGAGGGACTTAAGTCCAAGCCTGGCAAGTCTGAGTTCTTTCTGCATTGCAATACTCTTTTTTTGGCATTGGGTGACCTCTAATGCCTGGAAAACTTTACTATGCTGAGGAGAAGAGCAAGGCTACTTGGGCAAAGTGCATAGCATGAGATTTGGGGAAGTGGGAATTTATCTCTTATCATCTCAAATGTTTATTGAGCTTGCAATATGTGCTAAACATTGTGCTGAGAATCAATGAAAAGCAAGATAGTTATGGCCTCTGCCTTCATGGAATTTAGGCTAGAAGTAAATCCCAATCAAAGAAACACCCTAATAAATATAAAATTGTAAATAATATAGGTGCTGTAGAGAGTGGTCCATGTTACAATGAGAATGCAGAATAGAAAATTTAACCTAATAAAGAAAGTCAGGGAAAGCTTTCATGAGACATATAGATGTGTATATGATTACATAAACATGGAAAAAATACACAAGACTACTTTAGGTAATAAAAATTGATTATGGGGGATAGTATAAGGATATATGGTGGAAGAGGAAAAGAAATCTAAAATCAAGTAGTTTTCCGTGATTAAAATAGAATGCATACATTAAAAGCTATGGTAACCAAATGCTCTTGGTGATTATCTCAAGGCTGTGAGGTTTCAGATATTTTATGCTCTTTCTTATAATTTTCTATATTTTCAATTCTTTTTACAATAATGATGTGCTGTTTATATTATCTGGTTTGTGGGTATCTTAATCCTTTTGGGCTTCTCTAACAAATACTTCAGACTGAGTAATTTATAAGCAACAAAAATTTATTGCTCACAGTTCTAGAGGCTAAGTTGAAGATTAAGACACCAACAGATTTGGTGTTTGATGAGGGCTTGGCACTCATCAATGGCACTTTCTATGTATCCTTACATAAGTGGAAGAGAAACACAAGCTCCTGCAGGTCTCTTTTATAAAAGGGCACTCATCACATGCATGAAGGTGGAATCCTTATGACCTAGTCATTTGCCAAAGGCCCTCCCTTTTAATGCTATCACTGTGGATGTTAGGTTTCAACATATAAATTTCCAAGAAACACATACATTTGGACCATAGCAGTGGGAGAAATATTTTCCTAAAAAAATTGTTCTTGAAAAAACCTGCACTTCAAAAGTAAGTAGTGACTTTTTGGTTATTTGTAATCTACATTTATTTCTAAAATTCTAAAATCTTTTTTTTTTTTTTTTTCGAGACACAGTTTCACTCTGTCTCTTAGGCTGGAGTACAGTGATGCACAATCTCAGCTCACTGCAACCGCCACCTCCCGGGTTCAAGCAGTTCTCATGCCTTAGCCTCCCAAGTAGCTGGGATTACAGGCACGTGCCACGATGCCCAGCTAATTTTTGTGTTTTTTAATAGAGGTGGGGTTTCACCATATTGGCCAGGCTGGTCTCAAACTCCTGATCTCAAGTGATCCACCTGTCTCAGCCTCCCAAAGTACTGGGATTACAGGCGTGAGCCACCACGCCTCGCTGAGAATTCTGAAATCTTAAGGATTCATAGAGAACAACTGTAACTGTTCTATTAAACTGACCATTCTTGAGAAAAATGTAGTTGCAAAGGCAAAAAATTTAAACTTAGGTAGTGGCGGTGAAGATTAAAAGCAAAAAAGACAGAACTGGTTGGGTCATTGGATATGGAGGAAAAGCTGTCCACAAAATGAGCACCATGTATTTTAGAGATTGCGGTTACAATTTTACCGCATTGATTTCATCCATTTAGTGGATATTGATGAGATAAGAAAAAAACTGCATTTATGTGAATAAATCATTCATCTAGCTTCCTCAGTAGACAATTTTTATTTTGAGCAGTAATTGATTTTACTTCACTAATGGCAACTCTTTCACAGCTGATGGAAAGAAAGTTCAATTAAGTTTAAAAAAGAATTTAAACATATGTGTGATAGGTGCAGCAAACCACGGTGGCACATGTATACCTGTGTAACAAACCTGCACATTCTGCACATGTATCCCAGAACTTAAAGTAAAATTAAAAAAAAAAAAAAAGAATTTAAGCTTTTTTGGGGGAAGGAATAGATGAAAACCAGAAAAATAATTCTCTAGGTAAGATTGAAAATATAAAAAGATACGAAAAAGTTTGAAAAGGCCCTTAATACAAACGATTAAAGGAAACAGTAAAACTCTGTGAGTGCTCTGAAGAGCAATAGAGAAAATATGGCAAATGCAAAGTGATGGGATGGAGGATGGCAGGAACTAAGTCTAAAAGTAGACAATGATTTCTAAGTATAAAGGTAGGATAGCGGGAGGGAAAATGTGCAAAGAATGGAAACAATATCCACAGAAAAGAAGAATAACATTTCTACATTTTAGCAACCCCCACACTGTAAAAACCCTACGTATTAGATATATAAAGAGAAGAGATAAAGGCAGCAATTAAAGCAATTACCTCTATAGTGTACATCCAAATATATTCTACTGTTAGAGAGAATTAACCGTCTTTCCGTCAAGGATAAATTACCTGAAAATGATTTTTAAAAATTGCCTTGGAATATTTTGATTTCTGATACACGAAATACAAAGCAAAAACACGAAATTTTATTGAGATGATATGGCAATGGAAAGAGCTTGGGTTTGGTTTTCAGGCAGACCTCGGAAAACCCCAGATCCTTATTTGTGTAACTTTTGGCAAGTTATTTAACTTTTTGTATCAGATTGCTTAACTGTAGGCTATGAATGACAATGCATTCTTATTTTGTTTGTTTTTTTCTTAAAGATTAAATAAGATGATGCAAGTTAATTGCCTGGTACATAATCACTTCATAAATGCATTTTCCTATTCAATTAGAAATTAAGCATTTCCTTTAGAAATTAAATAGTTTTAGAAATTATATAGAAACTGCCCTGACACAAAAGTTGACTTGACTACCATTTTTGTCAGAGAAAATTAGAACCAGTTTTTCTTTTTTCAAAAAATTATAACCAAGAATAAACCATTTCTATGCCATTTGAAAAAATCCCTTTAACATTCTCTCCTTTATAGATTCTCCAGACTTTGCTAATCTTTTAATTATGCAGCAGAATTTGACTTGTTGATTCTGCACTCTTCCTCCAGGGAAGAATGCAGTGCCCCAGTCCACACTGCAGGTTTGAAGTGACCTGATTTAGAAGGAGATGGTGGTGATGCCAATGAAATGTCTTCCTAGGAAAGAAGAGTTTTTAAAACCACTTTGGGTTTTTTTTCTCTCTCCATATCTTTGTGAGCTTATCAAAGATTCCCAAAGCAAGTAAATGGGTTTCAGTTAAAGCAAGTAAATGGGTTTCAGTAATTGTTGAAGTGAAAAGTAGACCTAAAAATCAGTGAATAATAAGGACATCCAATGGCTACAGGTTAGTTCTAATGTCCAAATGGAATCAATAATCATAGGCCCAGTAATAGTTTAGAGTGTGTCCTGGTAAGAGTGTAAGACTTCAGTTTTCAGTTTCTAAAAATGTGGTTAAAAGTACACCTGTATAGGATATAATCAAATAGTGTTTCTTAGCTTTGTACATAATTCTTCATAATTTTTAATTCTCAAGAAATAAGGATAGCACAATATGTGAGAACTCCCCAAAAATCTATACTATTTGGGTGATCACAGAGAAAGGCTAAGGAGAAGAAAACCAGGGTTACAAAGTCTAAGTTTTGGCAGTTGCTGAAGCTACAAAGAGCTGTCAAGACCGTAGGAGAAAAGAAGGGCATCAGAGGCATGGCTCTAGCAGGAAAAGAATGGGAAAGCAGGACTCCTGGGAATAAAAACAGTCAGACGGTCAGGAAGGGTGAGGGTGTCAGAGAATAGAATCCTGGGCAGCTCAATGGGACCAGGAAGCCTAACAACAGAATTCTCCCTGACTTCAGTGTTTCCCATTATAGATAGCTACAGATTTTCCTGATTGATCCCACAATTAGTAAGAACTCTCTGGAGTTTAAACTTCATGCCCCTTGTCCTCTTGGGGAAGGAGACTATCTTCCTCTAAAATATGAGAGGGTAAAGAGAAGTCCTTGAGACTGAATAAGCAGTTATTTGATCTGTGGGAGGCTCAACTTTTGCCTGCCTGGCATCTATTCACCTTTATCCTGAAACACCATCCCAGTTCTATTTTGCATTATGTTTTCTTGAAAACGGTTATTTGTCCAGGGATATGCATGAGATCTAAGCCAGGCTATCATAATTCAAAAACAGGATTTGCTGAGAGTTATTGGGAAATAAAAGCAGTTTCTCTGAGTGTTTGCTAAGCCGGCAGCAATATGAACCTTGAGCTTCTAGTAACCATCTTGGCCTCTCAGTGAGAGGGCCCTCCCAAGAGAACAGCTAACATAGGGAAAAGAAGAGGTGAGAGACAATGGGAGACAGATTTTCAGCAACACTATTTGAGTAGCTACCTCCAGCACACGTGAAATCTGTCTCTAGACCTATAAGACACGTGAGGCAGACAATTATTTCCTTAAGTCAGCTTAATTTATCTTTCTGTCACTCACATCCAATAATTCTTGCCTACTACAGAATCATTTGCCCTGCTGTGACTTCTCTGAAGTAGGGCCTAAGAGGAGTTGAGAAAAATCTGTCAAAAGTATGTTATTCTCTCTACAGCTTTGTGGTTCCTCTGACTCCATCCCTCATCTGGCATGCAAAGCATTATGAAAATCATGCCTCTCTCAAAAACAGCATACATCTGCTAGCCTGTATCAGCTTATACCAAGAAAACTACTTAAAGCCTGGATAGAGATCAGCCCACTACCTAGTTTCTAGAGCCAAGCCTTGGTTCATGGATAGAAAGAAGTTCTAACTGGACTCTGTGTTCTCTGCTAGTTTACTGATGGCCAGTTCAGGGCTTCTCTGAATACCTGGAGCACAGTTCTGCCAGTGCTCCTTAGCCAAATTTGTATTGCTGAAACCCAAGCCTGGCAAGCCCAGTCTGTCCATTGCACGTTAATCTGATGTACTCTGGAGTTTGGTCTTCACTTTGTTCTCTTGACATATAGCCACACCATCTTTGTCTCTTTTCTTGTTCTTTCCTGTGTATCTCTCAGTCATGCCACACTTGCTTAGCTGAGTACCTGGGACTGTGGCCTGCTCTATTCTCCAGGAACTTAAGTCTTGGTACTGCTTTCCAAGACTTCAGCTTAGTTGAAGATGGTATAAGCTGTGTTAAGCAGGAGATCTCTCCTGTCCACTATTGGAATTGCAATAAGCTTTGCAGTTGCAATGTCATGCAGGTTATGCTACATGCTCTTTGGACCAACTTACTGTATGTTCCATGAGTGCTGACCCTTCCTTCTTTTCCTACTGCCCACAGCATATGTCCACTTAAGCAGTGTAATAGATAACTCAAGAAAGAAAGTGGCTTCATCACCTAACTCATCAAGCTTTAGAATGTATCTGTCATGCACAAATACAAGGTGAAGCATTTTTTCTGTTTCCAAAGAAGCAAAATTCTGCTCCTTCCAAGTATTATGGGACTTTATCTCATTGATGCATGAAAACTGTCTTCAAATATTAGAAAGACTTTTCATAAAATATTCATATTCTGAATGGCCCTACAGAGCAGAACCAAGCAGAAGTTAAGAGAGATTTCAGTTTGGTTTAAGAAAGAGCTTTTTAAACTTTCAGAGCTAGCTCAAGATGGACTATGCTCTTTTAGTAGGTGGTGATATTTTTGTCACTCTGGTGTGCTTCAGTGATTTAACAAGTACTGGGTTGAAATCCCAGTGCTCAGCACCCAAAAAATTGTTTTAGCTTGGAATAAAGAACACTTGATCAGAAGACATCAGTCATCTATCTCTAGTCACAGACTCCCATCTGAGGGCCCTGGGATGCTTTTCTGTATGTTCACTCTCTGACACAGAAGTGAAACTTCCATCTGGTCGACCATTTGGTCTACCCTGACAATCTGGAACTCCAAAGTGCAGTGTGCTGGGAAAATGGGTTTTGGTCTCCAGGGGATCTCTCCCCTTTTTCTGCTATAATTAACATCACAAGGATTTATGCTAAATTCATCGTAGTTCCCTATAACTAACTGCAAAATGTAGACAGACTAACTTTCTGATGAATGAGAACACTTTTGATGAACCATGAAGTTTCCTCTTAATGATCTTTCCTCTATTCTTGCTCTTTAACTGGTGTGATGGTTCCCATTTGTAAGCTACCTAGCTGTAGATTTAGTTTTTGCTAGGTTAGTTTCTTTTACAAACAAGTTTTAAGGGCTCTAAGTATCTTTTCTGAAGAGTCACTTTATAAAAGTTGAGAAAAATGTGAGTTTAAAACATCGCTAATGAGTCTGGAAAGGGTGCAATAAGGCTCACTAAAATGATTGAGAGATTAATACTTTTTTAAAAGAAAATGAAAGATTAAGCATATTTGTCCCAGAAATAATACAGTTAAAATGAGGCTTGACAAAATCTGGGAAATTATGAAAGTTTTATAAGGTGGACATGATATCCTTCAGGATTACTTCAGAATATTACATTGTATGCACTTCTCTTAAAGCTTGAGAAAAATCAAAGTTTTCAGCAATATTTTGCCCCGATGACAAAAACATTATTTGACCTTCTTCTCCTTTGCTATGCAAAATATCCCAAGTACCATCCACAGAAACAAGCTGGTCTTTTGTTCCACACTCAACCAATCACTATATGCAAGAAAAACTCAGGAAAACTTTCCGAATGTCTGAACATAATGAAAAAGATCTATCAATTTAATAATTTAAAAGGTGATGGAAAGCTGGGCTTCCCATGCCTTCAAATTTCTCTTACTTTTACGCAGGGTTCTTTTCGCTTCTAAAGTTGCTGCTCTGAATGAAATCTTTGGAATGCATGTATTAGGAATGTAATTTCTGACAAACAGTCACTATACAAAGATTCTAATACAGCAACAAACAAGTAGGATGATTCATGGAATTCTCATTAGACTGAAATTATACTGAGCATTGAGCTTAAGCTCGTGCCTGGGCTGGCTTGAAAGGTGATTACAACTGCTAGACACTTTCCTTAGCATATAAGGACATGTGGTTGATATAGGTAGTTTGGTTTTGAAATATACTAAAAACATTCTGTATGATTAAGACCTGAGATATCTCCAACCTTGGTAATATTCATATACAGAAATCTTTGCAGAAATCTTTGGATAGTTATTTTGAGGTTAAATGTATTTGGGGTTTGTTTTTCTGGGATTTATTTGCATTCCTGAGAGAAAAGCTGACTGAAAAGATCCAAGTAATTCGAGGGAAAAAAAAAAACCTGCAGTGAACTACTTTTAAGGAAATTTCTCAAATGAACATATTGATTTCTTAAAATGAAAGATTAAAGAAATAAATGACTGAAACAAAAGAGAAAAACCAGTAGAGTTAGATTTGGGAATTATGACTGCTATCTAAAGGTGTGTGAAGACGGCAGTATATTTTCGTTTTCTTAAGACTTTTTTTAAAATCATTACACTACTCTATATTTATCATTTGTTCATTTAAAAACCACTTATAAAACATGACCTTTTAAAGTCCATAAGTTTACATGATGCTTTTTTAATGTAATTTTATGAGGAATAATGTACTTAATTTTGATATTTAAAATAATTATACTGTAATATAGACACAAGCTCTAATTATGCTTCTGAACAATATTTGCTTTTCATAATCAAGCATAATATTTTAAGAGTATTTTCATGAGACAAAAGGAAAAAAATTAAGTAGCCACATATGTTCTTATTATTTTCCTTCTTTCTTTCCAAATATTCTCAAAGTGGATAAGTCACTCCTCAAGCATGGCAAATATGATGTTTGTAGCAAAAAGACTTGAATTTTTAGAGATGGCAGGAATGTGATTGGGTAACACTGTCTTAGAACGTTCTTACACAAGGAACAGAATATTACTTAAACAAGTTCAAGAAAATGCAGTGTGTTAGGAAGATACCAATTTAATGGACCCCAAAGTGAAGTCAAAACTCCAGATATAAGGAAAGGCAGGAACCGGGTAGTCACAGGGACCTCCGCAGCAAATGTTCATAGCTCTCTGACTCTCATAGCCTACCATAAACAGTGTGAGACAGTGAGTCTGACTGTTTTGGTCCAGGTTATATATTACTGGCTCCTTCAGGCCAGGCTGTACTCTTGATTAAATTAGAGTGGTCAGGGATATTGAATGAGGCAGGATTTGGAGGAAAACTTATATTCTTAGAAGGTGAGTGGAAGGAGAAAATAATTGGCATATATAGTGCATTTGTTAAAATAATTAAAACTTGGATCATGCAAAGATATAAGTTATCAGTTGCTTCAAATATAGCTCCAAAATTTCCGTGCCAACGTTTGAATTAGTATCAGTAAAAGATCAAAGACTGATACTGACATCCCTTTCTTAAAAAAAGGAACTACGTGAATATAATTCAGAAGTCTCTACCTAATATATACTTTAGCTCCAAATTAAAGTTGAACATCGTTATGATCAGAAAACACTTGTTGTTACTAATGCATATGAGAGGAACTGGTGGTAATAATTATTCCTTTAGACTTACTGTATAAATCATTATATATACTTATTTAACATTTAGTAGTCTTAAAGCTATGCCAAGTAACCCAAATTAATAACTATATAAATAAAATAGCAAAAGAGGCTGACAAGATCTATTGAAAAGTGTTTCATTAATATGAATGAATATTAATATTAATATAAATTAAATGTAACGTATTAAAAATCTTCATAACACCCAATTCTGGAACTATTATGGCTCTCAATAAATGTTCCAAACCCAAATGTTGTTTAAACTTCAATACTAATTGTAAGGAGGAAGAAATAATCAGCATACATAACAAAGCATTAGCATCTCAATGTCCAACACCTAAGCCACAAAGGGAGCCTCTGCTCTTTCATTCTTTAAAGTATGATATCCCAGTAAAGTACAACATGGCTTGCTTTCTTTCACAAATAAACATTCTTCCCCAGTAGCAATTTTTTTTTTTTTTCTTTCTAAGTCTGGCTTATTTTACTTAACATACTGATCTAGTAGCAATTTAAAGAGTCAACTATTCCCCCTGTACGCCTGTCCTTCAGTAGATCCGCAGTGACCTATAAAGATGTTGCAGCCTAGCTCAAATTCTTTAATAGCTTTTCCCTGGCCTTCAGGATAAAGTTGAAGCACTTTTGCAACCACAGAATGCAAATTCCATCTTTTCTGGTCCTTTCTTTCCTCTCCAGATTCATCTTTCATTCTCAGCCTTCCAGCTGATACTTTAGTAGTAAGAAACTACTTGTTGCTGCTCATCACTTTCTTCTTCCAGGCCTTTTCTCATGCTTCTCCCTCTGATTAGAATATTCTTCTCTCCACCCCTTTCTTTACCTAAGGAATTTCTAATCTCCCATAATGACTCAGCTCCTGTAAATGTTCCCTGAGCTTACCAAATGGGGCTAAAATTTCCTCCCTGTTGGGACTTATGGTCCAAAAGTGTCCTGCACATAGCTCAATTACAGCATTTATGAATTATATTGATATGATCAGCTAATTGGTCTATTTCTCCATAAAACCATAAGCTGGTTCCATGTTGTGCCACCAATACCTACTATGGACTCGATATGCAAGAGTTATTGTTGAGTATAGTTACCCGTGAATACTGTTTCTGTTAACAAAATACTTAAGCCATTGGATGAAGAATTTGAAACCCCAATGAAGTCAAGAAATTTATAAATTGGTTGTTTAAAAAATATTCAACTCTTTGAGTGAAGTGAATTTAGTCTTTTAATTTTTCTTAATAGTTAGCCTCAAAAAAATGTCTGTTTATAGATGTAGCCCAAGGGCATTTTCTTGGCATCTTGACTCACTGCCTGGAGTCATCTCAACACTTTGCCTGAGGCAAGACAGTGATTTTTCAAGCAATGGACACACTGATAGGTCTCAAGACAAGGCTGAAACGGTGGTTTTTCATATAAGCATTTTGTAATTGTGACTGTCACAAACAATCTGATTTGGTTCAATTGCCTAAAGCAAGCAGCATATTTCTATTGCTCTATACCCTAAAGACCTCATTATTTTATATTTTTAAGCATAGTGAGAATATAAATAGAAACTTCAGAAATGTTATGCCAATACAAAAGAAGATCTATATAGGCAAAATAAGTAAAAGAATGGATCACTGTATACACTGGCTCTCCAGAGATAGTTGTGTCCTCAGGTAACAGTGATTTGGAATTCAGCACACCTGAATTGTCCAGATAACTGCTACAATTCTTCCATTTCATTGTGTTAATGTAAGAATGGCCTAAGAAAAATTTTTAAACAAAGCAAATTGAGATTAAGCCTAAATAACAAGGCAAAATTCTACTCTTTAAATTAATGGCAGAACTATATTTATTTATAATGCATACTTTTCTTTTACATTTTGCAAAGTGGAAACAATCTAAAAACACTTTAGGGGAGTTTTCTACAAAAGATCATTATTTTCTGCTTCAAAGTCAATTTTTCAGAGCATTTTAATTACTAAAGAGGTATATCAGAATTAAGCATAGGCAAACATTGCAAAATATACCCTCTACATTGTTCCTCCCTTTCTTCTTCCTGGATATGAATGCATTCACGCTGTCTGCCTCATTTATGGAATCCAATGATAAAAAAATTTCTTACTTAGTATTATGTGTATCAATGGTATGGAAGAGCTCGTGTAATTCTTCTCCACTGAGAACACCATCTGCAAAATATGCTTTGAATTCTTCAAAGGATAATTTTCCATCATCTGAAATGGCAAGAACGAAGAGACAAATTTATTTTAATATTGTACATTGTTCTATCTTTTGCTTAATAAAACTTCGTCCAAACGCTTGTGCATGTACACATATGTATTCAAAAAGAAAGAACAGCTGAAGGTGTTAAAAAGAAAAATAATTTAACATATCTTTGTATGACATAGAACACAGACATGTACAATCTAATGAAATATAAGTCTACATGGTTCTAGGTATTTTTTTGGTTCATTTATTCACATGACAAACATTTAACATTTAATGAACTATTTAACAGACCATACAAGAAAGGTATCCACATAACCAAATAAAGAGCTCAACACAGAGTCAATTATTTTGATGTTTTAGCTTTGTGGTACCAAACACATATAGGACCTAGCAGATTGCAGGATAAATATGATGTGTTTAATAAATGTATATCAGAGTAGTTGTTATATTCTAACAAACTATGTCCATTCCTATGCCCTTTAAATCAGTGAGTACCTTTAAAGCGAAAGACATTTTACTTACTGTAGGGCCCAAAGGTGAAACCCAGTCAGAGAGATAACATATAATAAAAGAGATCATAAAAAAGATAACATATACAGACATTGTAAGTATTTTATACAGTAGAATACGGTTAATGCAATGAGACAGAGGTATTTTAACTGTATGGGAGTCTGGGTAATAAAAGATTCTTTTCACTTGGGAGCCTGGGGGGTTTTAGTAGCATTCGTCCTGACTTTGGACAACAGGTAAAATCTAGATCAACAGAGATGGAAGAAACACATTACTAACAGGCAAAAGATTTGTACAAAACACAGCAGCAGCAAACCTAGAGAAACGAATGGACGAGAAAAGAGAGGCAAGTATCTTTCTCTCCGTACAGGGAGCTAATTTTTCAGTTATCTCGGATAAGCTGACAAAGAACTGTAAATGATAGTAAGATCCTTTCCATCTATAATGAAAAAACTGAGGTTTAAGGACGATGGAACTTGCCGAGGGTCACCAAACTCCTATAATGTAGTTCTACCAACAACGCTATACTGAACAAAGTGGAATTCGTCTTTGAGGAGAAGAATATTTGATTTAATAGAATTAGCTCCTCTAGATTCATCTAGAACATTTTGTTTCCCCAAAATATGGCCCACACATTGCCTGGAGTACTGCTGAAATGCAGATTCCTAAGTCCCACCAGAAAATTAGAATCTCGCAGAGCGCATGGAGGGGTGGGTAGACAAGAAATTTGAATTTTTACTATACAGGATAAAATAAGCCTAATCATAGAATTACTTATTTTTTTTCAGATAAGGACTTACAGACTACAACATTTTTTAAAAAAACTTATTTGCAAAAAATATAAATATAAATCCTCCTGGAAGATTTTAAATTGTATTTAATTTTGCTTTGCAACACAAAAGGCACAATAATCTAATTTTCCAGTTAATTTTTGCCAACATCTAACTGGGCAGACACAGCCTTAGAAGTAGAATAAATCCAGATCTGAATCAAGCACAGATCCAGCCAACCCAGCTTTGCCATTCAGGTGACATAACAACCCATTGCAAAATGAAGTTCAATCCCCAGGCTCATCAATTGCCTAATTTTGTGTTTCTGTTTTTGAGTGAGGTAGTTATATGCCTCATATGACTATTTTAAACTTAGCCCCATGTAACCTGATAGATATGCTAGACAAGACATAGTGTGGTCTTTCTACTGTGTCTCTCCTTGCTTTGATGAAAAATACATTGCCAGGTTGAAAAACTGGAACAAATCAGACTGAGGTTAAAGAGAGAAAAAGAAAGACCTTTTCATGTACTATTTAAAAAAAAAAAAAAAGAAAGAAAGAAAGAAAGAAAAAAGAAAAACAGAAATTGACCCACTATTTCCATCTCCAACACTATGATATGTAATGAATGTAATATGTATATATTGATGATGGAATATGTTTTCCTTGGTGAATGGCTAATATTTCTCAGGTGAGTGGAAACAGACTATTACTGCACTCGGGTTGCCTGTGCACCCTGTGGATAGGGTGGACCCCGGTAATACTGCTTTATAATTATGATAAGTAAGTGATTTCAAATAATAATGTGCATTCTATCAAGTAAAAGCATCGATTAATAAGTGCTCTGATGCTTCTCTGGGGATAAAAGCCTTTTATTTAGAAAAAAAAAACACAACCCTCTTATTAGAAGAAAATATATAAAAAGAAAAAGGAAGCATTAGCTTACAGTCTTGGCCTGAAGGGTGGAAAGGATGCTTTGAAAACCTGTTGTGACCACATGCAGTATTCCTGAAAGACTTCACTTTAGGTGGCCACACGTTTAAAGAAGCAATTGCAAAGAGTTACTTTTGAAGACTTATATACTAGAGCCTTAATATTAAACAAAATATTACATTTTTTTAAAGGAAAGGGAAAAATATTCCCTTGTAGTGTGATTCTGTATTTATAAAGCAATTATAAATTTTTATTAGAAACATTTTATTCAAACTTCAACTTTCCTGTTGATATTTGCTTTTAAAATGGAACAACAGAGTTAACCTTTGATTTATATGGGTTTGGCTCACAGAATAACCAAATCTTGTAAGGTTTCATTTCCTATGGTACCAAATTTGAACTTTTACCACCAAAGGGCACAGGTTTTTCAATTGGAATTACATGCTTTGTCCAAGTTTATCCTGAAAATAGTTGGCCCACCTCTGCTTTACTTAAAAATTATCCTGGCCTTATATTCCAAATTCCAATAATTTTTTTGAGATGGAGGCAGCAGAGCACAGTTGCTTAGACCACAGTCTTGGGATAAAAAAATCTTGAGTTTTAAACATGATTTGCCTTTTGCTAGTACAGCACTTTATCCACTCTTTCATCAAATGTTTATCAAGGTCCTAGTATGTGCCAAAAACTGTGTTTTGTATTAAGAACACAGGTAGACAAGCTTTTATGGATCTTATAATTATGACACAGTAAATGGTACGATATAATAAGGGGGATTCTACGAGACACAGGGTGATGTGAGAGCATTTGGAAAAAAAAAATTGGTCCAGCTATAAAGGGATAGGGAAGGTTTCCCAGAAGTGGCACTTGTGATGAGACACAAATGAAAAATAGGGGTTAGTGAAGGAAGATCTTTCAAGAGAAAGTACTCCAGGCAGAGAGAATGCAAACGACAAGGCTAGGAGGCAAGAAAGGACTTGGGTTGGAAATTGAAAAGAAAACTCAGTATACCCAGCCAAAGGGTATATATTTGGAGGATAGAAGGAGTCAGATATGAAGAGGAAATATCATGAGAGAGAAACCATCAAAATTATGATAAAGAGTTTTTAATTTACCCCAAGAGTGCTCAGGAGCCACAGTCATATTTTAGAAACCTTACTGTGGTTGCAGTAAGTAGAATGGAGTGGAGGGGAATGCTATGAGAAGACTTGTTGACAGGGCATTGCAGAAGTCCAAGCAAAAATCAAAGGTGGCAGAGACAGAATCACCACACATTGGTGATAGGTAGAGGTGATGCGTGAGAGACAGCAAGTAAGTCAAGGATGAGACTTGCTTTCCAAACTGAGCAACAGATGGATGGTATCATCATTCATTGCTAGAGAGAACACTGAGCAAAAGCATAGAGTGAGCTAAAGAGTGTTCCTCTGGATATGTTGAGATTAGGGGTACTTGTGGAGTAAGTAGAGGCATTTAGTGCACAGTAGTGGAATCACAGGGGTCTAGAAAAGTCAAATGGGGGATGGGGGCTTGAGGTGTATGTTTGGGAATTACCAATATCAAGTAATTGAGGTCTTAGAAGTGAGTGAGTTCTCCCAAGGAGAATGCCTACAACGAGGAAGAAAAGGGCCCAGAAAGAACATTGGAAGTGCCAACTAACTCTTTTAAGTTTCAGATTTCGTAAATGCCTGGCTATTGAGAGGATTAAGAGAGAGGCTATATAGAAAACACTTAACACAGTACCTAGCACAGAGTAAGAGTTCAACAATGGTAGATATGGATTTACTAGTTCACTCTTGCTAAGTGAAGATCATTTATGTGTTTTTAATTTCCATTTTCTACTCTTCCTTGAAAAATATTTATTGAGTACACATAGAAAATGGGTATTTGAGGTGCGTTTAATGGTGGAAATTTTATTTTTATTTTTTTAAGTAATTAAGTTTGTAAATCTTAAAATTAGTGCTTCTTTTTTTAAAAAAAAAAAAAGACTATTTAAACACTAATTTAATGTCTCCTTCAAGCTGCATCCACAAACATGACAACAACTAGAGCTCTGATGCGAGTATTGCCCCTCCCCCCAGCAATTTTAAGCCTATTTTTGTGAGCATTTAAAATGATTATGCTCTCAGAACACTGTTTTTTTCACTTACGTATTACTTTAGCATTTTTGAGCACTTTAAATATTGTAGTTCATCAAAATGAAAACATCAAAACATTATCATGTTCAATAATAATAATGGAATCCTTAGAACAAAATGAACTCATAGAAATTACTGAATTTAATTACTCTTATTCTGACATTTTCGTGTCATATATTTGTTTTAAAACAACTTACTAACAATATATAAATGAAAATAAAATACTTCTTCTGATTTTAGCTCCAACATTAAACCTTAGATGTCATAATTCATATTTGATGTCATATATTAAATCTCATATATTAGATGTCATAATTAAAACAACAAAAAGCTGAAAAAACCTGAAATTCAATGACTTTTCTTCAACTCATTGGACAACTGAAGTCAGGGTAAACTGCTATCCCAAATCTGGAAAGACAGGTAAAAGCAGAGAATCACAGCTAAGATCTGCTTATTTGGAACAGAAGTTACTGTAGCCATAAACTGAGAGGGACCCTTTAATGGTGGTTTTGATGAATTGCTGGAGGCTGATTGTGGACAAGCAGGAGAGGAGAAACTGCTGGGGGTGCAGCTGTTGCTGAACCTCCATCCTTTGGTGGGTTTTATCTCCAGAAACTTCACCAGTTTCTCACAGTGAGGCGGTAAGAAAGATTCCTTTGTGGCTCTGGCAGGAGGAGGGGAAGAGTTATCAACAAATATACCCCAAATGTTCTCCATAAAAAAGGTCTACCTTCCAGGTCAAAGACTTTACCAGAGCCCTGTCCCACCTGAGAAGACAGGCATTTTTCTTACTGTCATTTATACTAACCTTTCTTCCCCAACTTATAGCGTGGAGAGCTAAGAAACACCTGCAAAGGTGTCAGCCCAGGCACACAGGCCCACAAAGAAACTCAGATTTAATCATAAGTTTAGAGATCAAGTCTGCTTCCCCACTCCTTACCACCACAGAAGGACTCCTGTATGATAATGGTGAATGGTGAACGAAAGAGCCGCCAGACTTAGTTCTTTTGAGGGGGAGTACTTAGGGAAACTCAGTCACCAGAAAAACCAAAAAGACACAAAAGGAATTTGAAGCTTCTGGCACTATCACTAGAGCAAACATTAAACACAACCCAACCTGGTGAGATTGACATAAATCCTCATACTAGAGGCTTATTTATCTCAGTTCCCATTACCTGATACAACATGCCTGGCTTTCACACACACAAAAAATTCACAAATCATGCTAAAATGCAAGGAAAAGTACAGTCTGAAGAGACAAAACAAGCATTAGAACCAGATTCAGATATGACACAAATCATAGAATAATGAAACAAGAAATTTAAAATAACTATGATTAATATGGCTCTACTGGAAAAAGTATACAATATGGAAGGAAAGATGGGTAATGTAAACAGACAGATAAAAATTCTAACAAAGAATGAAAAAATACTGGAAATATATAAAAACTGTTATAGAAATGAAGAATGCCTCTGTTGGGCTTATCAGTGGACTTGACACAACCGAAGAAAGAATCAAAAAACTTGAGGAAGGGTCAGTAGAAATGTCAGTATTTCTCCTCCCCTGTGGCAATTTTAATCTAGTTTTTGTGAGCATTTAAAATTATTATCTTTTTAAAACACTGACTTTCTGAAACAGCAATGCATAGCAAAAAGAGAATGTAAAAAAATCCAAGAACTCTGGGAAATTTCAAAAAGTGTTACATGTAATTGGAATACCAGAAGAAGAAGTAGAGTACAGGTCAAAAGAAATATTTCAAGTAATAACGGCCAAGACAAAACTCATGACAGAAACCAAACCACTGATCCAGGAAGCTCAGAGAGTACCAAAGAGGATAAATCTCCCCTCGCCCAAAACCAAACTCATACCTGAGTATATCAGATTCAAACTGCACGATACCAAAGACAAAGAGGAAATGTAGACAGAAGGAGAAGAAAACAAGCATCTCCACTATAGAGGGCTAAGGAGAAGAATTACAGTTACAGTGGACTTCTTGTCAGAAACAAGGTAAGCAGTAAGAATATGTAGTGAAATATTTAAAGCATTAAAAGAAAACATCACAATCTAGAATTCTGCATCTGGTGAGATTACTCTTCAAAGGTAATGATGAAACAAAGACCTTCTCAGACAAATAAAACTGAACAAATTAATTGTCAGCAGAACTGCTCTGCAAGAAATGTTAAAAGAAGAAAGATCCAAAATCAACATCTGAGTTTCAACTTTAGGACACTAAAGAGAGAAGAATAATTTAATTCAAAATAAGCAGGAGAAAATAAATAATAAAAATTAGGGCAGAAATCAATGAAATTAAAAACAGGAAAATAATAGAGAAAATAAATAGAACTAAAATATGATTGAAAAGATTGATAGAATTGATAAACTTCTAATCAACCTAAGCAAGAAAAATGAGAGAAAACACACATTATCAATATCAAAAATGAAGGAAGAGTTAATCATTGTTCCCACAAACATTTAAAATTAAAAATTAGGAGAAAATCTAAGTGACCATGATTTGAATGATGAGCTTTTAGATATAACACCATAAAAGAAAAATTAATAAATTGGACTTCATTGAAATGAAAAACTTTTGCTCTGTGAGGAGGGGAAACTGTTAAGACAATGAAAGACAAGCCACAGCCTGGGAGAAAATATTTGCAAAACACATATCTGAGTAAGGACTTGTATCCATATTATACAAAGAATTCTTAAACTCAACAGTAAGAAAATAAAAGCCAACTAAAAATCAGCAAAAGATCTAAACAGACTCTATACCAAAGAAGATATACAGATGACAAACAAGCATTTGAGAAGATGTTCCATATTGTCATTAGGGAATTGAAAAATTAAACAGTAATGAAATACAGAACCTGAAAAAACTGAAAATACCAATTTTTGGCTGGAAAGTGGAGCAATGGTAACATTCATTACTGGCAGAAAAGCAAAATAATACAGCCACTTTGGAAGACATTTTGGTACATTCTTATCTAGCAATCACATTCCGAGGTGTTTATCCAACATTTGAAAACTTTTTCCACTTAAAAACTTGCCTGTGAATGTATATCACAGCTTTATTCATAATCGTAAAAAATGGGAAAGAAATTATTTTTTTCATGTCTCTACTGAAGTAACCCAACTGAAGTAGAAGCATGGATAAAATAATTTGATACATCCACACAATGAAATACTATACAGTGATAAAAAATTATGCTATGAAGTCATGGAAAAACTTGGATGAATCTTAAATCCATATTGCTAACTGAAAGAAGCTAGTCTGAAAATGTTACATACTATATGATTCCAATTTTATGATCCTTTGGAAAGGGCAAAAAGATCAGTGGTTGTCAGGAGTTTGTGGAGGCTGGAGGGAGGGTTGAACAGGACAAGCACAGAGGACTTTTGAAGGTGGGTAAACTATTTTGTATGACATGCTATGATAGATATATAACATGCATTTGCCAAAACCTATAGAACTTTACTGTGCAAAGAATGAACTTTAATGCATGCAAAATCTTAAAAAATAATTTAAGAGTTCAGGGAATCCCAGAATAGAATGCAGAATGTGACAAAACAATTTAACTCTATTAGGAATGTACAAAACAATCTCACTGGAGGGATTGAGGGAAAGTGGTGCTAACCTAAGTAACTATGGAAAATAGTGAAGTCTATAAGCTAAAGGCAAAAGAAAATGTATATAGGACTGTGCTGTAGTTGATGAAGTTGTTTTCCATAGGGTATGAGTTAAACATTCTGATACTAGTACACATGTAGACTGGGATTAAACAATTATGTAAATAGGTGTCTGAGGCTAGGAGCCAGTTTTCTCACTATTGGAGTAAGAGGATATAGACAAGCAAAGAGAGAAATCTAGAATGATCCATGTGGTAATGGATTCGAGTCTGAGACATTAATATAAACTCATGTTTAGCTCAGTATAGGTACTCATAGGTATATACAGAAATATTTATGGATATGTGCATACACATGGGTTAGTGTACACGTATGTATTTCCTTGCTTCTTCGCTGAGAGGGCTTAGAAGCAATGAAGACACATCAGTAATAATGAGCACAATTATCCAGACCTTGGTTTCTAATAACATTTTCTGATAAAAAAGACCTGAGTTCCTCAGAGAAATAATTTTTTCCAGACTGGAGTAGAGATTATCAAAGATGAGCCTGAAGCATCTGTTAATACCAGAATGTAAAAACTCCCCCACCCATAATTATGAGGGTGTGTCAAAGGAACACAGGAGTCAACTAAAGGAGCTCCCAATGGCCAAAGTGGGAAAATTTGAACAACAAAACAAATTGAGTAATATTGGATTATAATCCAAAGTATACAATAAATATCCATGTGTCCATAATGTTGTGAATAAATGTTAAATAACTAAATAAGAGAATAGACAAATCTCCCACGCAAAAGGATTCTAAATAATTAATGCAGATACTCAGACATCAAAGAGGTAGAGCATAACTCCCCTCTCCTTGGGTGTGGGCTAGGTATAGTGACTTTCCTCCAGAGAAAAGTATGAAAAGAGTTGAAAGAGTAAACTTTCCAGTGGAGAAAGCTGACAAACGCTACCTCAGCCAGGTGATCAATGTCATCATCAGCATCCTAAATCATACTGATCATATATATTCTTGGTATGATATAATGGCATTTTACCTTTGTGGTCTTTCTCTCTCAAACACATATTTCCAGTCTAATTAAGAGAAAAACATCAGACAAATCCCAAATGAAGTACGTGCTACAAAATAGCAGACCTAGTACTCCCTGAAACTTGTCAAGATTATCAAATCAAAGAAAGTCTGAGAAACTGTTTCAACCAAGAGGGGCTTAAGGAGACATAATGACTGAATGCAGTTTCAGTATCTTTAATGTGATCCTGGAACAGAAAAAGAATATTAGACAAAAACTAAGAAAAATCTGAATAAAGTGTGGATTTTAGTTGACAAATAATTTATCAACATGGATTTATCAATTACAACAAATGTACCACACTAATTAATTATAGAGTGGTTAATAACAAGGGAAACTTGGTTTCAGGTTATATGGGAACTCTGTACACGAGCTTCACAATTTTTCTGTAAATCTAAAACTTTTAAAATAAAAACTGTTTTGAAAAATTAGTTTGGGATGCCAAGGCAGAAGAATCACTTGAGGCAAGGAGTTTAAGACCAGCCTGGGCAACACAGTGAGACCCTGTCTCTACAAAAAAAAAAATTTAAATTAGCTGGGTGTGCTGGTGTGCACCTATAGTGCTAGTTACTCACTAGGCTGACAGGGAGGATCACTTGAACCTAGGAATTCAAGGTTACAGTGAGCTCTGATTACATCACTTGCACTCCAGCCTGGGTGACAGAATGAGACCTTGTCTCTAAAATAATAATAATAATGTAATATGATAATTATGTAGCATTAAAATACTTTAACATATTAAAATATATTAAAAGCTGACTATGTTATCAACATGGCAAAATTAGTCATACTTATTCATATTAGATCTTGAAAGATAACATATATTTAACTCAGTAATCGACTCAACAGATTCAGTTTCTTAACTCTAGACATTCTACCCTGGCTCCATGTATTTTACAGATTATTTGGAGAAATGACATTCATTTCATGTGTCACTGCTTATAGAAGTAAGTATATTTTGACCCGTTATCTTGTGAGGCACTTTTAGTCTAAATTTTATTGACTATAGTCATCACAATAATTTCTTGACGTAGTTTCATCTTTTTATTTGTCTTTTCAGGAGGGGAAGGAAACTGAAATATGACAAGGTTAAATGATTCAGATGAGGTCCCAGAAAGCATGTCTCCCAAGACACATTCCTGGAAGCAGGTCATTAAAGCTGCTCTCGGTTTAAAATCAACCAAATGCACAGATATCAGGTAGAAAAATGAATAATTCAGTCAAATGCTTGGTTCTTTACTGACTTGACATCAAATATTTAGATACTTTTTGGGGAAAGCTCATTTGTTACATCAAAGTATTTTTGTCACTTGGAATTGTGCTGGGAAAATGGAAAAAAAAAAACTGTCTTCATTCTGAGGGAATGAATGTGTATTAGTTTTCGTGGCTAGAAAGAATGCTCCTAATTTAGTGAAAGAAATCCGTTTAATGTCATTTCCATGGAGAATTAACAATAACATTTTATGTGAGCCTAGGAGAAAAGCAACAAAAAAAAAAACCACTTCTGTTTACTCAGGCTTTCGTAGAATGACAGATGAAACATTTGTCCGAGGAATATTTAGTTTGTAGCGGATGTAGATTCAAAATTAGCAATGTGAAGAATACTCCATTTGTAGATAAATTTCACTGGTAAATGAAAACTAAATATTTTAACACAGGCATTAGAGGTAGAAAGAGGAGTACAATACATAATCAAATTGCTTGTATTTCCCCTCCTCTATACCTGCATTCTCACTGGATAATCACTGCTTTTTCAGCTAGTTTACCCTCAAAAAGAGGAACATCTGTTAATTTTGCCTGGTCAACATCTATTCTCTATTCTTTTTGTAGAAACACTGATTTTTGCTTGAGAGATCATCTGCTCTCTCTCCCACTCTATTTGAGGTGCAGCTTTATGCACCCACCCTCTCTGGGGGTGTGTGTATAATCTAAGCCTAGAAAACCACTTCATCCAATCCCTCAGTTATTGCTTCAAGGATGGGCATGTGACTAGTTGATAAATCAGAGAAAATCTTGAGATTTTTGCTAAAATTAATGTAAAGGAGAAATTCTCTCTTTATTCTGACCTGTTGAACTGGTGGGATGGGTTCTAGGTACTATCTCGCCACCCCTGGTAAGAAAGCCTACCTGAAAGGAAGACCAGCCAGACACAAACCAAAATTGAGATGTAGAGATAAGAAAGGAGATAGATAAAGAGAGTAATTTCTGAACACCTACATAAAGCTGTACTCAAAGCTTTACCATTTGGGGTTTTTTCCAATTATAGGAGCCAACTATTTCCCAATTTTACCTTAACTAATCTGAATTAGGTTTTTGTCACTTAAACTGAATTCGTCCTAATGGATAATCATCTTTCTTTTTTGCTGGCTATCTGAATTTTTACTCATCTTTGGAGATGTATTTGAGGACAATGAGTCCATAAGCCTTCCTAGGCCATCCTATCCCAGAAACCTCTTCCTCCTCAGAACTCTAATGCATTAGGGTGTTTTCTCACTCATTTGGCTTAGTGATGCCTCTTGCATTGTAAACGCGTTGAAAATTATTGATGCTTCATGTGGTGTGGCTTATCTCTATAGCAGAGTTTTGCTGTTGACGTTGATGTCGAAAATTAATCAATTTTCACCAGGCGCAGTGGCTCACGCCTGTAATCCCAGCACTTTGGGAGGCCAAGACAGGTGGATCACGAGGGCAGGAGATCAAGACCATCCTGGCTAACAGGAGGAAACCCCATCTGTACTAAAAGTACAAAAAATTAGCCTGGCGTGCTAGCACACGCCTGAAGTCCCAGTTACCTGGGAGGCTGAGGCAGGAGAATCTCTTGAACCCTGGAGGTGGAGGTTGTGGTGAGCCGAGATTGCACCACTGCACTCCAGCCTGGGCAACAGAGCAAAACTCTGTTTCAAAAAATGAAAAAAGAGAAAAACATTCAATTTTCTCTGTGTACATGACTCATCTATCAAGAAGATGCTAAGCTCCCAGAGGACAATGTTGTCCCCAACCACCATGCCCTTACCCCACCTCAAATCCCTAAGAGTTTAGAGTTTATTGCCTAAGTTTTCTCAAATCCATGTGCAAAAATCAAAGATGAGTTCCGTTGATTACACAAGTATATAATTTGTCCTAGTAACATAAAATCTTGTAAGGGCTCAGTTTTTTATAGTCTGCCTTCCTTAGTTCACAAGTGAAGAAATCATATCTTTAGGACCTATAAGAAATTAGTGAAGGCAAAGGGGAACTGACATGTTTTGATTACTCACAATATTTTAAACAACATCCTTGGGACTTTACATATATTTACTTGGCTTTTTCTTCCCAGTAGCCCTGCAAATTCTTATTATTCCTATTTTCAAAAAATGAGGAAATGAACTCAGAGAGGTTAATGAATTAGTCTAAGATCACATCCTAGTAAATGTATACTAAAGTATATGTATTCTTTTGTCTTTGTATTCCCAACATCTAGCACAGTCTCTGGCATTTAAAGGGCACTACAAAGTATTAAGCAAATAAAGGAATGAATGAATGAACAAATAGCAGATTAAAGTTCCAACTCTCCATCATACCATGCCACCTTAAAACAGGAACATAGCCAAAATAATTTCAAATATTTTTGTCATTTTTTACACTGAATCATTTAGGATTCTCCATGTGGAAATATTGGTATTTCTAGACTTCAACAGCACAATTCTGCTACAGAGATGAGCCATAGCAAATGAAGCATCCTACTTAAGTGCTAAGACTTTTGGGTTAGAAGAAAATCTGGATACAAATCCTGTTTACTCACTCCATGCCATTGGATGAGTTGCCTATGTCTCAGATTACTCATAAATAAAATTGGGACAATGACAGCATCTTCCTTGCAATATTGTTATAAGGATTAAATAAAATTATGCCTAACATAGCATAATAATATTTTAATAAGATTATTTACTGTTATTACTGTAATATTTTCTTGTAAAGTCTAAACCAATATTCTCATGGCCATAAAAAGTTGGTAACATACAGGCTATTACATTTTTTTAGGTATTTTTAACAACTTAGGTGTGATTTTGAATATTAAGAAACACACAGAAATATCACTTATTACTAGATCAACAGATATTCACAGGAGAACTCTCATAACTAAAAGTGACCAATATTACAACAAAATCAAGCTTTTCACATGTAGGACACTTTCATAACCATAAAGAAGTTAATAGCCTCATCATCCATCTAGTTACTCAAGTCAGAAACTAGAAATCTGAAACACACACAATCTTGCATATGTACACGTCAGTAAATACCTTCATCTCTCTTACTTAACACTTCCAAATAATTACCAAGTCTGCTAATTATATATCCAAAAGTATCAAATGGGTTTTCTTATCTCTATCACCTTTGCCACTGATTTTCTGAAGTCTTCAATAGCTCTAATATGGAAATTTTTGCTGTATGCCAAGTGCCAGATTAAGGAGGCTTTAACGAGGGTTGAAGATTTGGAAATAGCAAGAAGTGACTAGGTTTTGAAGATGTTTTGATAGTGAAGCCAACAGGGCCTGCTAATAGATTGGATGTGGAATTACTAGAGAAAGAGAAGAGCTATGGAAGCCTCTGAAACTTTTAGATGGAGCAAGGGTTGCTTGGTGGTTCCTGTCCTGAGATGGAGACACATCCAGAGGGGCAAATCAGGCGTCTGGGCACAAAGCACCAACTCCAAAACACACGAGAATTTCAACTAGGATTATTGGTTTGCAAACAATAAGAAAAGTTGAATGACCAGAGCAAAGGCAGAACAAACACTAGTGCAGCTCTGGGGTCTTAGAAAGGTGGTCACGGACAGACCTCTGGGCACTGCCATGTGAAAAATTCAGCACCAGGATATTGTGATTCACAGTCTAGCCAAATAAGAACAAGAATTAGGATGAAAAGGCTGGGCGCAGTGGCTCACGCCTGTAATCCGAGCACTTTGGGAGGCCGAGGTGGGCGGATCGTGAGGTTAGGAGTTTGAGACCAGCCTGACCAGCATGGTGAAACCCCGTCTCTACTAAAAATACAAAAAATTAGCCAGGCATGGTGACACACACCTGTAGTCCCAGCTACTCGGGAGCCCGAGGCAGGAGAATTGCTTGAACCCGGCAGGTGGAGGTTGCAGTAAGCCAAGGTCGTGCCACTGCACTCCAGCCTGGGCGACAGAGTGAGACTCCATCTCTAAATAAATAAATAAATAAATAAATAAAAATTTTAAAAATAATTAGGATGAAAAAATGAAAATAGATTAACACTTATTAAGAACTTCCTAAGGGCCAGGCACCTTTCCAAGAATTTCTGTGTATGATCTATTTAATTTTCCAACAAGTCTGTGAGAGAGGCATTGCCTTTATTTCCATTTCACAGGTGGGGAAATTAAGTTACCCAAATTGCACAGTAAGTGGAATGGGGATTTGAGTCCAGGTAATCTGACTGCAAAATCATATATAAACTTAACTATTATGCTACATATCTCTGGGATCTAGATGGAGCAGAGTAGACGTTTAAATTGCAGGAACAGAAAGGAAAGGAAGGTTGGGATGACTACCACAGATCCCCATTACAGAAAGCACTTAAGGTAGAAGCCACATTTTGGGATAAGTCTATGCTATGTGCCCTCCAGGATCTGGTATTGGAGCAGGACCTGATTTCTGAGCCGCTGACAGCCCATGGGAACCATCCTGTGGGCCCAGGAAACTGAACCTAAATTTTCTGTTTGTTTCTTCTGTGGCAGCTTATAAACCCAACTATGTAAAGATAAGAATTTTCCGTTTTCTGCTTTTAGCAGAAAAGTAACACATTTATGGGTGTGAAAGTGCTTTGCATTTTAGAAAAAAAAAGTCATACTATGGAAATAGAAAATTTTTTTCCTTTATTTTATTAAAAATATCATTGCAGTCAGAACTTGCACACCTGGGTTTCTCCCACATATTTTGCAGTGGTGGAGGAGCCATTTCTTTCAAAAAGGTCATTGTGAGGGCTTTTTTTTTTTTTTAAATGAATCACTTCTAATAGACTTTGCTTTAACTTTCGAGCTGGTAGATGTGTAGTTGAGGCGTCTGTGTGTACCTGAGAGTTAACATATGAGTACAGAGCTATGTGAGAACTCCACTAATTTATAAGCTACTTGATTCTCAGTTTCATCATTTTCCCAAAAATGTTTGCAAAAACTATGAGGAATAATGAAATACAAACCAGCCTTATGCCAATATTCCTCATTTCTAGGGCCCAGCCTTTAATCTTTCCATTTTATTTGGGGCTAGGAGCCCTGATTAGAAGATAAGAGGGTCTGGAGAGCCCAGAGCAGGGTGGTGATGCTTGACTGAGTGGCTCACATCAAAGGACAGCCTTATTCCCAAGTGCAAAAGACAGAATCACAGAGCTCTGCGGGACTCTGACGTGTTGCTAGGTGATGACCCAGCCTTTATTGGAAATACTCATACATACCGAACCTTTGTTCCAGCTTCTACTCAAGGTCATATTTTTACATGTTAACAGAATAAACCAAATCTTAGGTGACCAGTTTGGAAATCTTACCAATTCTTACAATTCTTATAATCAATTCCAAATGAATTGATCATAGTCCAACGACGTCTTTAAAGTATCTCTAAATACACAAATACGACATCAAATATTCTTAGGCTAGGATTTTCATTGCCAATATTATTTTCTGGAGGTGTATTAGTCATTCATTCATAATTCAGACTACCAAGGAAGCATCAAATGCATTAAATCAATTAAACTACCACATACTGGAGCGCCAGAACATCATATTCAAGATGTATACAGATTCAGGCTTTAACTATATTTCTATATTTGTAGTCTGAAATACATACATAGGTGCATATACAACAAAGTGAAAAAAAAATCACCAAATATGAAGTAAGATGGACCTGGGTTCACTCATCTGGTGCTACTGTTAACATACAATGTAACCTGGAGGAAGTTATCTAACATCTCTGAGCTTCATTTGCTTCACTTAAAAAATAGGGAACATAATAAAAATAGCAAAAAATACTGAGCAATTATCACTATGTGTGAGATTAGGATAAGTGTTTCAGAGGCATAATCTCATTTAATTCTCAAAGCAATTTTATGAGAAGTAATATTATCCTTCCTTTGCAGATGCGGAAACTGAGGCACAGGGAAGTTGAGCAGCTTGCTCAAGGTCATAAAGCTAGAAGGAGGCGCAGCCAAGCATGGGCTTGTTTGACCTCAAAGCCTACATTCTCGCCACTGCTCTAAACTGCTTATTCTGTTGGCTTGTCATAATGATTGAAGACAATGTACATAAATCACAGAGGGTAAGACTCAGCTCGTAATATGTCCTCCATACATTTTAGCGAACACTATTAATAAACAACAGATAAATCAGTGCTTGGTTTGATTAAATTATATATGATTGTATTTCTTCAGTGAAATTGTTGGTTATGCATTTCTTACAAATAATTCACAAATAGTTATGAACGTCTGTGTTGCAGCAGGCATTTTGCTCACCACAGTGGACCTGGAGGTATGTGAAACAGGCACTATCTCTGCCCTCAAATTTAACATGTGCAGGTTGCTGGATTGGACTAAAGGCCTGAGGAGAACTATAACAATCTCCTAGAGGGAACAGTGATTAAACATGGATCAATTGTGCCACCCATATAGCCTTCCTACTTACTGATCACGAATGATAGCAGATCTTAGCAAGTATAAATCAACAAGAGGAATTCAATGGTGCTATTCACTACTATGAAGCTTTTCATTTTGCCTCTTACTAAGATTTCAAAGATATTCTTGCCCCCACACACAAAAACAAATACTGTGCAATCTCACTTATATGTGGAATCTGAAAAAGTTGAACTCGTAGAAGCAGAGAGTACAATAGTGGGTGCCATGGGCTGGGGGTGGAGGAAATGGGAGATGATCGTCAAGGGTACAAACTTTCAGTTATAAGATGAACAAGTTCTGGGTCTCTAATGTACACGATGGGTGGTGATGAACGTTTTCATTAATTTGATTATTGTAAGCATTATGCAATGTATACATTTATCTAATCATCATATTATATACCTTGAATATATTTGACCTTTATTTCTCAATTAAATATTTTAAAATAAAATACATTTAAATTTGAAAAATATTTTTTCAAATTGTATAAATACCCATGTATCATTTCCATTTTCATTCAATCCATAAATGAGCTTTCTCAGAAGTTTTACATTTCTAAAAACTTGAATTTGGGGCTCTTTGGCTCAAAGCACTAGCGTCTCTCCTAAGCAATCCTATTCTGAGGCCTATCTTTATGTTTAGGATCCTAGCCTATGATTTTATAAAAACAACCGACCAAAAAAATCCCTCCAAGATGCCATTATTATAGCTAATTGCTAATGTGTATCCCTCCCGCCCCGCCCAATTTATCCAGCAGCTTCTCTTTTTTGTCAGATGTCAGATAGATCCCAAATGCTAAATCCGTCCTCTGGGCAGGCGAACAATTATACTGCCTATTGCCTCTTCTTCCTTTCGTTATTCTGTCATCAATTATGCTGTCCACAAGGGATTCTATCACATGAGGGTCTGTTAGCAAGAGCTCAAATACATGTAGCAGCTGTCTATTTGCAAATACAGAATGCCATGAACACATGGTACAGAAGGATGCTTACTTTTATATGCTTGTATCTTCTCATTTACATTAGATTATCCATTATCCTTTTCCCTTTCAAATGCTCCATATATAGTAAATAGCTTTATTTTTCTTTTCTACTAAACTCCACTGCAATAGAAATAACTAAAATGTTAAAAAGTATCTCAGATAGCCAAATCATCACAGCACAAAAAACAGCTCAAGCTTTCAGTAGCAGTAGAGATAATATTAATCATAATAGCAGCAGAATGAGCAAGTGTTTAGTTGTTACTACATTCCAGGCACTTCCCTGGCAACTTTACGGATAGTTCCTCATTTATTATTCATAATTACCACATGACATGGTAGATGTCATTATCTACGCTTTCTATAATGTTCCTAGGTAGCATACTTGTGGTTTAAACCCAAATCTGCCTGACTCTGCCTCCCTCCAACTTTACACTGAGAATGAGGGAGAAGAGAAAGGCGGGATGAAAGGCAGGGGGAAAAGTGGACAGAGAGAAGAGAGAGAAATAATGGAGCAGAACATCTTCAATTCTTTTTTATTTTAATTTTTATCATACATTTACAAATTACAGTTGTATTTATTTATGGGATACAAAGTGATGTTATGATTTTTGAATACAATGTGGAAAGATTAGGCTAATTAATGTCTCTATCACCTCAAATATTTGTGATTTCTTGGTGATGAGAACATTAGAAGAAATTTACTCTCAGTGATACTAAAATGTACGGAAGTCAATGATTAGCTATATTCACTATGCTATGCAACTGATCTCAAAAAAAAAAAAAAAAAAACTTATTCCTCCTGAGACTTTGTACCCTTCAACTATTACCTCCCTACTCCTTTCACTCCCCAGCCTCTGTAGCCACCATTCTACCCCCTGCCTCTATTAGTTCAATTGTTTCAGGCTCCACATATAAGTGAGAACATGTGCTATTTGTCTTTCTGTGTTTGGCTAATTTCACTTAGCATAATGGTCTTCAATTCCATTCATGTTGTCACAAATGACAGAATTTCTTCTTTCTTTATATATACTGTATTTTCTTCATAATCCATTAAACAAACGTCTATTGAGCACCTAGTACTGGCTGCGCATACCATCTACTTGTAACACAAGTTCCTTGCCTTAGAGAGGCATGTTTGGCTTAGAGAAGTACAATCTCCAGCCAACAAGCAGTCTCCACCTTAAGGACAATAATCAATATGTGCCAAAGTGCTGAGAGCACAGGGAGAGAGTGGGGCTCTGTCGAGGGAACTGGGGGAGGTTTCCCAGATAAGGTGCCTTTGAGCAGGAACATAAGCAAAGCGTGAGTGTTCTCAAGCTGACTGAGGGTGGAAAGTTATAGGAGGCGGAGGTCACAGCAGGGTGACATAGCAGGGTGTCAGATGGAGGGTGCCCAGGGGGACTGAGTGCTTCAGCAGCTGCAGAGGAGGATACATGTGGAAGATTTTGAGAGGTAAGAGCAGAAAGGCAGGTAGTCTGACAGCACATTGGGATGGACATTAGGAGAGGTGGTAAGGAGGGCAGAGGAGGGGGCAGGTGAGGAAATATGAAACATGGGTCTGCCAGTGCAAGTGACTTCATGCAGCCTGTATTTGAGGTTATCATAAGTCGTTGAATCGCGCACAATGTTTTGTTCAGTGCTTTTTGTTCTGACTGTAGATTATGCTAATTTTGATGGAAAGAAGAGAAATACATATAATGGTAAGGGTGGACCTAAATCAGAGCTTTGGGGTCTAGGAAATGAAAGTATAGCAGGCCGGGCACAGTGGCTCATGCCTGTACTCCCAGCACTTTGTGAGACCGAGGCAGGCGGATCACCACATAAGGAGATCGAGACGATCCTGGCTAACACGGTGAAACCCCATCTCTACTAAAAATACAAAAACTAAGCCGGGCATGGTGGCGGGCGCCTGTAGTCCCAGTTACTCGGGAGGCTGAGGCAGGAGAATGGCGTGAACCCAGGAGGCGGAGCTTGCAGTGACCCGAGATCATCGTGCCAGTGCACTCCAGCCTGGGCTACAGAACAACACTCTGTCTTAAAAACAAAAATCAAACAAACAGAAAAAGAAAGTATAGCCTGAGAAAGCTAGGAGCTTGGGTGGAGAGGGAGCAAAAGCATTTCTGAACTGGAGACAGACACTGAAATGCAAGGCAGGTGGCATAGAGACAGGTGGGCTATTCAATTGTACACCAGGCATCCTTGGGGCTGGGTATCAGGCAAAAGATCAAAGGATGAGATGAGAAGACAAAATGATGCCATCATTATTTCTGTCTTTAAAAGTAATCAAATGGGCCAGGCGCAGTGGCCCACGCTTGTAATCCCAGCACTTTGGGAGGCTGAGGAGGGCCAATCACTTGAAGTTAGGAGTTTGAGACCAGCCTGGCCAACATGGTGAAACACTGTCCCTACTAAAAATACAAAAATTAGCCAGGCATGGTGGTTTGCGCCTGTGTTCCCAGCTACTTGGGAGGCTGAGGCAGAAGAATTGCTTGAACCCAGGAGACAGAGGTTACAGTAAGCCGAGATCCCACTACTGTACTCCAGCCTGGGTGACAGAACGAGACTCTGTTTCAAAAAAAAAAGAAAAGAAAAGAAAAGAAAAACCAAAAACTAAAACTAAAAACAAAATGATGAAATGCTTCAAGTGGGAACAAAAAGCACATTTGAACTGACAATATATCAATCACCACAACACAGTCTGAGAAAATATTTTGATGGCCAACCGCAACAAAATATTACTGGGACTTGGGATGCTATTACATTGTTCCTTGGATTAATAATCTTCTTTTGTGTAGAAAGGTGTGTCTTGTCAGTCAAACTTTTCTTGATCTGCCTGCTTAAGGGTAAAATAGACCACAACATATGTCTTTAAACTGTCAGATCTGGACTCTTCCTGTAATCTCTCCCCATAGATAAGAAATGGGATTTCAAAAAAGGGAAAGAACCCTTTGTATCCTAAATTTGTCAGGAAATTCTTATCAAGAATATACCTCTACCATAGTACTTATAATATAGCAGCAAAAAAAAAAAAAAAAAAATACAAGTTTTTATTTGTTGTTCTCTGGGACAAAGTTTCCAGTGGAAAAATAGAGTCAAAAGATACTGCTTATGACAACTTATAATTAGACATTGTGCAGTCATCATTAAATCAACAGAGCAAGTTTTTACTTCAAGGTTGCCATCTCCTACTTCTCTGTTGCTATAGATCATCATTTCTAGTACATACTCTTCAAATGGGAAAGCAGTGGCCAGGAACAATGGGGTAGAGATAAAGCTGGCAATGCAGGTTTCCAGGCAGCCCTCCTGGAGTGCAGTAAAATCCCCAAGGCCACGATAAAGTTCAGTGTGAAGAGTCCAGACGGGTGTCATACAGACCTGGGGTCCAGTCTCAGTTTTTTATCTTAATAATTCTGGGACATAATATGCACAAAGCACTTGGCCCAATGCATGGCACACAGTAGACACTCAATGAATAGAAGCTGTTATTGCCGCAAAATTATTTTTTGAAGCATGAAAAGGAAAAGCCAGAGTCCAAGTATGGCAGAGCTCCTCACTTCAAAGGCATAAGCATTCCTTTCAAATGTAAATCCTTTTGCCAACTTCTTATGAATATTTAGGGTCTAAAACTTATCTAAAACGATCACTAGTACAATAAGGTAGTATTTTATATGTCATTTTCCAGGACTGCTCCCTTTTTCCTTATTATTATTTATATGATAATATAAAATGTAAGAGATTAATAAATAGAAACTATAGATTTTTGGTCTTACCATTTTTGTCTGCTCTCCTCAGTATCTGCAAAGGGAAAAGGAAAAATTTTATCACCATTTTAAATAAATATTGCAGTGAACATCACACTTATACATAATTTATTCATAATTAAATAAAATACATTCTAATTTTAAGTAAAGGTTTCCCAATTGAGATCTTTCTTTATAATATCTAAAACCTGAAAAAGACCCAAATGTCCATGGATAGACAAACCATGAATGGACAAATCAACTGTGGTATAGCCATACAAGAGAATACTACTGAACAACAAAAATGAATGAGCTATTGATACACACAACAACTTGGATAGAAGCAAAAAATAATTAGGCTGAGTAGAAAACCTAGATGCAAAACAATACCTACTTATAATTCAATTTATATAAAATTCTTAAAAATGCAAACTAATCTGTAGGGACAGAAAGCAGATTAAGGTTCCTGGGAACGGGCAGGGCAGAGAATGGTGGATTACAAGAGGATGTGAGAAAACTTTTGCAGGTGATAGAGATAGTTATTATCTTGAATGTGGTAATGGTTTCATATATGTTAAAACTCATCAAGTTTACACTTTACATATGTGCACATTAATGTAAGTCACTCATACCTCAATAAAACTGGGATTCAACAAAACATAAAAGAAAAATAATACATCATGGGTAAAGAGTAACCCACATGTCTATGCTATATCTACTTTATTTATACTTTATTAATCATATTATCTTCGATGTATTTTAAATTGTCTTGATGTATAAGAACTATTTGGCCATCCGGTACCCATTACTCTTTAGTAATGATTTCTAATGTTCTTCTGGAAAGCCAACCTTTCCTACATGCCTGGCCTAGGTGCTCCAGTGCTGGGAAGGGCACTTATGTCTGACAAACATGGTGTCATATCCCTCTGGTCATGGGACTGCTCAGGCATGAGCATATTAGGGCCAGTGAATGACAGGCCATGGTTTTGCTTGAGTGTTTAGGAGAGAGACATATTCTACCTTCTGCTGACTTTGAACCTGGGAACATATAGGCAACACACTGCTGTCATTCATTTTGTTATTGGATATATTGTAGGTTGAATTGTGTCCTCCAAAGCCAAATGTTGAAATCCTAATGCTAAGTATCCATTAATGTAATAGGGTTTGGGAGGAAAAGCCCTTGATAAAATCCAACATTCCTTCATGATAAAAACTTTGAACAAACTAGGCATGGAAGGAACATACCTTAAAATAATAAGAGCCATCTATGCCAAACCCACAGCCAACATCATACTGAACAGGCAAAAGCTGGAAGCATCCCCTTGAACGCTAGAACTAGAACAAGACAAGGACGCCCACTCTCACCACTCCTATTCAACATAGTACTGGAAGTCCTTGCCAGAGCAATCAGGCAAGAGAAAGAAATAAAAGGCATCCAAATAGTAAAATAAGAAACCAAATGATCTCTCTTCACTGATGGTAGAATCCTATACCTAGAAAACTCAAAGACTCCACCAAAAGTCTCCTGGGACTGATAAATGACTTCAATAGAGTTTCAGAGTACAAAATAGAGGTACAAAAATCAGTAGCATTTCTATGCAGCAATAACATTCAAGCTGAGAGCCAAATCCAGAATGCAATCCCACTTACAATAGCTACACAAAAAATAAAATACCTAGGAATATATTTAACCAAAGAAGTGAAAGACTTGCACAAGGAGAACTACAAAACACTGCTGAAAGAAATCATAGATGATAGAAACAAATGGAAAAACATTCCATGCTCATGAATTGGAAGAATCAATATTGTTAAAATGGCCATACTACCCAAAGCAATGTACACATTCAATATTATTCCTATCAAACTACCAATGTCATTTTTTACAGAATTAGAAAAAACTGTTCTAAAATTCACATGGAATGAAAACAGAGCCTGAATAGCCAAAGCAATTCTAAACAAAAAGAACAAACCTGGAGGCATCACATTACCCGACTTCAAATTATACAATAAGGCGGCAGTAGACAAAACAGCATGGTACTGGTACAAAAAACAGATACAACAATGAAACAGAATAGAGAACACAGCAATAAAGCTGTACACTTACAGTCATCTGATCTTCAACAAAATCAACAAAAATAAATAATGGGGAAAGGATTCTCTATTCAATAAATGGTGCTGGGATAGCTAGTAGGTCATATGCAAAAGAATGAAACTGAAGCACTATCTAATACTATAGACAAAAATTAACTCAAGATGGATTAAAAATTTAGATATAAGACCTCACAATATAAAAATCCTGTAAGAAAACCTAGAAAATATCATTCTTTACATTGAGAAAAAAATTCGCCTTGAGAAAAAATTTATGACTAAGTTCTCAAAAGCAATTGCAACAAAAACAAAAATTGACAAGTGGGACCTAATTAAACTAAAGAGCTAGAGCACAGGAAAATAAACTATCAATAGAGTAAACAGAGAATCTAAAGAATGGGAGAAAATATTCACCAACTATGCATTCAACATAGTACTAATATACAGAATCTGTAAAAATCTGATTTCAAAAAACAAAAAAGAATCCCATTAAGAAGTGGGCAAAAGACATGAACAGACACTTCTCAAAAGAAGACATACAAGTGGCCAAAAAACATATGAAAAAAACGCTCAACATCACTAATCATCAGAGAAATGCAAATCAAAACCACAATATGCTATCATCTCACACCAGTCAGAATGGCTATTATCAGAAAGTCAAAAAAACACAACCAGATGCTGGAGCTGCTGCAGAGAAAAGGGAATGCCTACACACAGTTGGTGGGGATGTAAATTAGCTTAGCCTGTGGAAAGCAGTTTGGAGATTTCCCAGAGAACTTAAAACAGAACTACCATTTGACTCTGCAATCCCATTACTGGGTATATATCCAAAAGTAAATAAATCATTGTCCCCAAAAGACACATGGCACTTGTATGTTCATTGCAGCATTATTCACAATAGCAAAAATGCTATATCAACCTAAGTGCCCATCAGTGGTCAACTGGATAAAGAAAATGCGGTACATATACATCATGGAATACATAACAGCCATAAAAAAAGTATAAGATAATGTCCTTTGCAGCGACATGGATGCAACTGGAGCCCATTATCCTGAGTGAATTAATGCAGAAGCAGCAAACCAAACACTGCATAGTCTCACTTATAAGTGGGAGCTAAACACTAGGTACACATGAACATAAAGATGGCAGCAACACACACTGGGGACAAGGGTTGAAAAACTAACTGTTGAGTATTATGCTCACTGCCTGGGTGATGGAATCATTCATACCCCAAATCTCACCATCATGCAATATACCCATGTAACAAATCTGCAGATATTCCTCCTGAATCTAAAATAAAACTTTAAGTTATAAAAAGAAAAGAAATAGGGTTAAGATAAAATATAACTGGATTGGGTGGTCCCTAAATCCAATGACTGGGGATCTTACAAGGAGAGAAATTCAGAGTTGCAGAGATAGAGGATAGAGACCATGTGATCAAAGAGGCAGGTATTGGCATGGTGCAGCTGAAAGCCAAGGATGCCAAAGTACTGACAGGTGCCATCAGAAGCAAGAGAGGAAGCATGATACAGCTCCCCCTCTGGAGCCTTCCCAGGGAGCATTATCCTGCTAGCAGCTTGATTTCGCCCTTCTCACCTCCAGAACCGGGAGAGTACATTCTATTGTGGTAGTTTGTTACAACAGCCATAGGAAATTAATACAATATATAACCTGGAAAGAACCAACACCCAGGAAAGTAGTGTTCAGAGACTTAGAGAAAATGGGTCCAGATGGCACTCCCTGAGTCTCTGATTAAGTAATCTTGATGAAATGATCTCTGCTTTTTCATTACAGGAGCCAATACATTTTTTTTTAACAATCTCAAAACAGTTTGCATTATTTTTTCTGCTAGCTGCAATGAAGTTAGCCCTGATAGGTATGCTAATAGAAAATAATCTGGATAACATACTACAGCGCTATGTTATATACAGTACCAAAGAGGACGCCCCACTAGCACATTGCAAAGACAAACTTTAGTTACTTGGAAGGGGCCCTTGAGGATGATTTTTTCCCTAAGTAACTTGTAGTTATAGTTAAATAACCAGAGCTATTCTTATATTTAGATCGTCACTTCTTGCTGGCCAGCTTGAAACATGAGCAATCGTTTTTATTCCCAAGTTGTCTGTTTTACTGCATTCTACTATAAAAACATTATCTTCCTTTCATTCTGCCGACTTCACGGAAATGAGGTATAGATAAATCTAATCATTGCCACAATGTGTTTTAAGATACTAGTATTACTATTAAAGATCTCACCCATGAAACTTTTCCAGCAACAGGTAGGTATCATCACCCAGACTTGCATGCAGAAGAAGACGGTCCTCCTTATTCACTAAATTGATGTAATTACTGCAGGACAACTGCTTTCAATTGTAAGAGCTATGCTTAAGGCAAAATGAGACCCAGATTCTTTTTCCTCCATAGAGTTAATTGCTAGAGGGGATTTTGAGGATTCATTCCCTGATCACAACTAGCTTCTTCCTGTCCTCTGCAACCATGGAGCCCCAGCTGAGAGTCAGGGAGACATAAAACACATCCTATTTCTTACTTTTGATTCATTCTAAGATTCTATTTCAAGCTGTATTTTGTCCTCAGGAATTCAAAGTAACTAGAATAGGATAATCACACACCACAGAGTTGGACCCAGGACTTCTGTTCATTTCATTTCATAAAGAACAATCTCAACTAGCATTTAGCCTCTGAAAGATGAAATAAAAACAGCAGTTTTTGTTATTAAGACAGTTCTTGTAATTAAATATGAACAGAACTGTCTCTGCTGCAAATTTTGCCTCTGATCCCACAGACTAATGAAAAATGTACTGCGATGAGAATCAAGTTCATTATGTTATGGTACCTGAATAATCTGTGTCAGCTGATCTTAAGGTTGCCACCATTGGATGGATGGTAAATAAATTTAAATATTATGGTCAGGCTTAAAATTTGAAG
>NW_012110119.1:1002834-1036393 GCF_000951045.1 Mandrillus leucophaeus
ATTTTTTGTTTTCACCAAGTTCCTGACCATCTATGCACTGTATCTTGCATTCAGAGTGCACATGAGTGTGCGTGCTTAGATGAAGGAAGGAGGGGAAGACAAGCAGCCTTCACAACCTTCCAGCCTCATTCCCACTTCAGCAGTGAAATGGGGGACAGTCACTTCCCTTCCAGTTAAAAATAAAAGGAAAACTGATGGGAAAGGAAAGTGGCATTGGGTGGGTGAAGTTGCAACTAATTTCATTTGGGAATTTCTCTTGCTTTTGGGGATGAGTTGAAGGTTTGTTTTTCTCCCGTTGCACAGTAGCAGAGTTGATTAATGTAATGACTCAAAAGAGGAGACACATGCTACATGGACTAGTATTCCAAACTAGAGTTCCTCTTCTGTTAGCTGAATTGCAGCAACCTGGGAAATGATAGTTCATTGGTGTAAAAGGAAAAGCAATAGTCATCCCCCGGTCCTCTGTGTTGCCAGGACCCAGTTGAGTCCCTCTCCTGTGGCTGGCAGGCATGCTGTGTGCAAATGCTCACTCCAGCCTCAATGCACTGGCATACGTTGACACCAGTGCTAGGTTTTCTAAGCCTCCTGTCAGTATTCAAGAGTATTTATGATGAACCGATACTTAATTCTGTCATATTCTAGCAAGACAATTCTATAAATTAGATTCATGAAGAAACAGTCCCTGCATCAGTTTGTGAATTTAGCTACTGTTACTGTCATTTAATGCACTCAGTGTGGAACACTGAAATAACCATAATATTTCAAATTTATGCAACACTTTTTGCTTTGTTTCCATTTTCCAAACTATGAGCTCTTATTTCATACTCACAACAGCCTAAGAAAATATCATAGCCATTACTATTGCTGATTTGGAGAGGATACGGAAGGAAAAGCCAACAGTTGTGGCAAATTTACCTCTGATTTTCTTGTTAAAATCTGTCTCTAGTTTCTAACCAGCTGGTCATGTGTATCATGTCATTAATAGTATTCTCAGTAGCAGTTTAAATCATTTCTTAAATGATTGATTATTCCAGTGACATTGCAATAAAAAGCACTGCAAATCAAAGTTTTCCTCAAATTTGGAAATTATCTGTGTGATACAGACAACACACAGATAATTACCTGTTCCAGTTTGGAACAGGCAATATCTATCATTTATTTATTATAATATGAAGAGAATTTTAAAAGTAATCTTTCTTGATAGTGCCACTAGAATATATTAAATCTAATAAAATAAAGTTATGCATGTATAGTTCACATTTTATTTTGCTAAAAGTGGTATGATCCAGAAATGAATAATTCAGAAATACCTAACAAATCATTTTTTGTATCACATATTTCACCAGTGTTAGATTTTTCACAAAATAACTCAAAGAAAAGTGTAAACAAAATCTTTTCCATTCGAGACAAAATCCAATAGCAGATATTTTTGTAGACTCTAGCATTTTACTGACAAACAAGCATGTCAACACCTCTCACAAGGAATCGGTTTCATATTCTTATTTTTAAATCTCTGAAATATAAAAGGCAAGAGCACCCTATTCATAGACGACAAGTTCCTTTAGTACAGGGACCTGATGCTATTTGTTTACAGACTGGAAACAATCATGCATGCATAATAAAAAATGAAATTTTAATTTTCTCTTCGAAAACATTGCAGTTGAATACTTAAGCAATGACTGGTGTATGAGTCAGGAGGATGACTTTCCATATGTATAGTGTTAATCCATTCATCTCCACAGTATCACCAGGGTTTGTTAACTGCTTTTTAAAAAGCACGAGGAAGCACTTGATCTCAATGGGGGACAGAGTGAAGATCAGGTCAGAATGAATGGAGGCCCCACTTGTCCCCTTTGAATCAACTCCATGGCCCCTTAATTGTCAGCCTCATAACTGACATGATTTCCAGGGGCCTTGACTTTTCAGGCATGTTGTGGTGCCCTTCTCTTCTCCCAGCTTACATCCTCAAGGGCTTTATGGCTCTGAACAGCATACTTGAATAAGATCAGCCTGTTAAGCCATAAGCACTAATAACACCACCTGATTGACCCAAGCCAGGCAGAGATAAATGCTCATGAAGGATAAGGTATTTAACTGTTTGATTGGGTGGCTGAATAGGAATGACCACACCTGAAATTTGGTGGGAAGGCGATGACCAGCTCAGAATGCCTGGATCTCCAATTGGAGCCACCAGGTGATAAGTGGTGAAGGCTGCCAGTACACACAGTTGAACCTCGCTTCTATCATTTGCCTTACAACAATTTGAATTATTGTTAGGAGCTTCTTTCTCTAGAATTAAAAACAATTCTAGCCAATCCATTCAAAATAAACTTGGGAGAGCTCCTCACAACCTCCTATCCTCTTTATCTCTGCCTCACCATTATGATACTAATAATTTGATTTCCTCATATTTTCATCTCTCCACAAACAAATGTTACCTGGTTTCTGGCCCATCTCCCACTCATTTTGATTTTAATAAGAAAGGATAACTCAGAGAAGGGTAGAGGACAGAGCATATAGCGCTCCTCCATGTCCTTTGACATTTTCTATCATGCCTAAACAAGAAGCAGCCAGAATTGTCCCCAATGAGCTAGGCACGACCTCCGGCGACAGCATGACAACTGAGGGGCTGGGAGAGCCCGGAGCCCGGCAAGTAGCTGAGAGAAACCCCAAAGCAGAGAAAAGAGATGGGCAACAGAGGGAAAAATACAGAGAAAAGAAACAGCAGGAAGGAGAGGAAAACAAAATTGAAAAATAAATAAGAAATAAAAGTGCTGTAAAGATAGAAGCCACACCATACAGGAAAAAAAAAAAAAAAAAAAAAAAAAAAAAAAAAAAAAACCAGCACAGAAGAAAAAGAAAGGATGTGATCAGATCAGAGTAATGAAGGCAGGCAGTCGACACCGAAGTGAGAAATAGGACCAAAGGGAAAACAGTCAAAAGCTAGAATTGATGGAGATGACAATAGTAATTAGAACTTAGAGAGGAACAGAGAAGGAGAATATCAGGGAAGAAAAAGGGAAAATAGAAGAGGTGGCAGCGACAAAAAGAATCATTATGAAAATCATCTTTCCCCTTGCTATAGAAAGAAAAACAAATATGTTCTAAGTAATTGTTTTCCGAGGGGGTATGGGGGAGGATGACGAGGGCATCTCATTCTCTACTGCTTCCCTCGCGGGGTTGCTTGAGAGCATCCACGAGGGTGGAGGCTGCAAATAGGGCGCATTAGAGATGAGTTGGGACACTGTCCCCACCTCACCCCCCTACACCTTGTGCCTCTTTAAAATGTCCTATGCACTCAAATGTCTGTTGTATTTGCAATAGTGTCTCTACGAAATCCAGCCTGTTGGAAAATCTAACTTTTGTAATTTTCTTAAGGGTGTTAAGCCACAAGCTGCAGGTCTGGGACAGCCCTAGCTGCAAGTTAAGGGACAGTCGTTCCTCCTGCATTTGCATCGGTGGTTTTCTGGAGGGAAAGGAGGTAGTTCTCGCCTGTGTTCTGGGGACAAAGCATTAGCTGGTCAGCACCTGAGCCGAACCCCTTCCTTTCGGGGAAAAGAAAGATGCTGGGAAGCAACCGCCCAGCTCCAGCTGTCTGTACTTACGTCGAGGAAGATCGACATGCCCTTGGAGAGGTGCAGAGCAGAGCTGAGCTCCTCCGAGGAGTTGTTGGAGGACGGCGACGTCTCCTGGGAATCCTCCATCCTCGGGAGCCCTGATCGCCGCGGGCGGAGCGGGGCTAGGCTGACGCACCGACTCTGGCAAGGGCGCGGCCGTAGCTGCTGCTTCGCCGCCGCCCGGCTCGGGATCCTGGTGGATGTTCGCTCCCGCGCGCGCCTCCCTCCGCGCTCCCTGCGCTCGGTGTCCCCCCTCCCTCCTCCGGCCTCCGCTCCCACGCGCTCCAACTCTCGCCTCCCCCTTCCCGCGGCTGACGGCGTCTGGATGGGTGTCATCCTCGCACTTAGCAACGCGCGGAGGGGAGCGGCCTCTGCCCCAGGCAGGGCCATCGACCACGGCTGGAGATAACCTGGGGGCCCCTGCCCGCCCCACGAGGGCCCCAAGTGCAGGGATGGAGGAGGGCATCGGGACAGACAGAATGGGCGAATGGCAAGGCGTTTGTCCTGAGCAGCCAAAGAGCAAAGTAAGGACGCCCCCAGCCTCCCCCCAGAGTGGATGCCATAAGTAGGGAGGAAGTCAGAGAGGTTCTACCTGCTTTAAGTCCCAGTGGCCTCTCTGCCTGACCCTCCCCAAAGGCGGGGGCGGAGTTCATGGATACCAGCAAGCGAGGAGCAGCTGGTTTGGTGTAGGGATTAAGCCATTCGGTGTTATCTTGCGCTGTAGGGACTTAATCTGTAAGCCTCACTTTTCCTCATCAGTAAAATGGTCACGCTGGTCTCACCCCAGAGGGTTCTGAGGCTTACCTGTGGCGGTGCTGTGAACTCTACCTAGAGTAAGCTTCCTTAAAACGTTTGCTATGGGGCAAGGATTGTTAGGTGATGTTCAAACATGAAGTTTTCCAAAGTCACAATAAAGACGAAGTCCTTATCTGTGTTGAAACGTCTAAACGAGGGTAATTATTCAGTATTTGAGGGCTTCTGCGAAGGCTGTAAAAATAGGAAGTTGATCACACCTTTCATCAGGAGAGAGATCCAGTTTATTGGGCATGTAAAATGTGTATGTGTCGGTTACAAACTTGAGCTGTCTGGGAGCAAGATAAGGCAAAAAAAGAAGGAACCTTGTCTAAACAAGACTCTGCCTCTACCAGTGAGGATCTAGATCTCCGTTTTGTGGCCTTCGGAGAAAAGTAAACACATTCTTTCTATAAGACAGGCCCACACACAACCAAAATGCTGATCAACATGTGAGTGTCTTAAAGGCATGTAAAATGTGCTAGGGGTTTCTTAGGAGGGACAGGTTACACTCTGGCTGTCGGGACCAATAAAAGCTTGATAAAAGAAGCAGTATATGAAACGGACCTCACAAATCACCATACTTAATAGAAATAGAAGGAAAACACTTCCAGGCAGAAGGAAGAGCGTAAACAAAGCATGGCCCCAGGAAAGCACATGGAAGCTGGAAGTAGTCCACTGGGGATTCCTGTAAACATACAGAATCCCAGATCCCACCTGGGCTTTCCAAATCCCAATACTAAAGTACTGTCTAGTCCAGGAATCCAAGTCCCCCTCACCCTAATGATTCATACACAGTTGCTCTGTAGTAGGGTCAGGACTAGGGTGTGGCAAGTGAGGCCCCTTGAGCACGGAATCTAAGGAGACACTTGCTCTCAATCCCTATCCTGTGCTTGCATGATCCTGAGAGTGACTTTCTTAAGTTTTGCACCCTAGGTGTCTCATTCACTTCACCCAAGTCCCACTGCTGCTTTGTAGATGGGTGCTTACAAGAAAATGAATCCAGTTGTTCTCAACTCTGCCTGTACGTTGGAATCACCTGGGGTGGGTGGTAACTTTAAAATGTGTCCACAAATTCATTGACATTCTTCCTATAGAGAAGTGGGTCCCCTCCCCTTGAATCTGAAAGACCGTGACTGCTACAATGGTGGAACAGAAGTGATGCTATGTGCCTTCCGAGGGTAGGTGCATAAAAGCTTTTGCAATTCCACTTTTTACAGTGGATTTGCTCCTAGACTCTTGAACTTCCGTATAGGAAGTTTTTCTACCTTAAGCCACCATGCTTTGAGGAAGCCCAAGCTATATGGAAAGGCATATGTAAACACCTAGCTTACAGGTCTAGCTAAGCAGAGCCTTTGCATTATCCCAGCCTGAGCAGCAGCAATGTCAATGAGGAAGCCTGCAAGTGACTCCAGCCCCCAGCTCTTGCAGACATCCCTAGCTGTGTGAGTTGTCCCGGCCAAAACCCCGGATATCATGGAGTAAAGGCACACTACCAGTGCTGTGCCCTGTCAAAACAGTTGGCCCACAGAATTGGGAGCATAATAAAATGTATACTGTTTCATACAAATAAGTGTTGGGGTGGCTGGATTTGTAACAACAGATAACCAAAATAAGGAGCTAACCCTCCCTGCACAAACACACACACACACACAAACCAAACTGATGCCTGTGCTTCATCCTCAAATTCACTTTCAATTAGCATGTGGTGGACCCAGTGGATTGTTTGAAGATTTCTATGTGATTCTGATGTGCAGCAAGGATTAAGAATCACCAAACTTAACTGTGCTGTACATACAGTACAGGAAAAAAGTAGAATAAAATCTCAGAAAATAGGCAGAGGCTACAGGATGAAAATCTGTGAAGCCCAGGGACAGAACTCTGGACTTAATTAGGTAGAGACTTAGAGACATTAAACTTAGGGGTGAGATATTGATTGGAGCTGTGCTTTAGGAATATTCCATCTGGCATCTTTATGTGCATTTTCCTCATTAACTGCAAATTTCCTTACCTGAATTGTGGGAATAGACCCTTTCTTTGACAACTGTGCATCAAAATAAATACAAAGTCATTTAAAAAAAAACATACTGGTCAACTCATCAAATGGACACAGGCCATTCAAATCACTGAAGGAGAAAAACCACGAGAAGGAGGGGGGCTGTCAACTATGAACATCAAGTTACTGAATTTATCAAAATAGCATGTTGTTTATTCCTGCCATCAGATGAAGAATTGAATAGGTTTTTCTGCAACAAGTGCAGTTTAAGTCCGACCCCTCTAACCCAAATTGTGAGGGTCCCTCAGGCCTCAAATTCAACCTCACAAGTGGTAATATTTTTATGCCAATCCCATGGTAACAAGAACAGGTAATAAAGGAGACTTTCTCTGATTATAAATGAAGAACAGGAGAATAATCAGCAGTCATCAAACCAGGAAGCTGTTTGTAACACTTCAGTAAAAACATAACTTTTCCCCTTACTGACAATGAATAACATTTTCTGTACCTGTGGCTTTGCTTATTTCTTCTAATGGTCTATCAAGAAGAAACATAAATTATTAAGCAATCAACTGGTCACTATTTATTTTTATGATTCCTGTGTGAACACAGGAATACATTCTGCTCTAGCTGACTTCTCTTTTTAATGGAAATGTAATGTTCACAGAGACTCTAGTAGAAAAAATGGCAATTAGATTCACATTCACAGACAAATTCAATAGGCTCTATGAAGTGGCAACCAAATATATTTTTATAGCTTTCTTTTTATCTAGATGGCACGCATTTTTGAAAGCAGTTTTCACACATTTTCATGAAACACACACGCTGCACTGCTGTGCACACTATCAGTCGCAAACAGCAGACAACCGACTTGAGGGAGGAAATGCAACTTCTTTGTAGCAAGGGCCTAAAAAAAAATAGAAATGTAATTCCAGGTTCCAGTTCTCAGGCTTTCTATGATAAGACTTTGACATGAAGATATTTCTAGCATTTTAGGAGATGATAACTGTGTGGGAATATATTGTATTTCAATCTATCTCTGCCTCGTGGAAGAACTATTATCTAAACCATTTCAGACAGCTGGGAATCTATCTTATTTCTATCTTAAATTCTAGGGAAGGTTATCCTTCCCTTTTGACTAATGACTCAGAATCCTTTCAGTCAGGTTAGCGGACATTTCTGTTGCCTTGGCAGCTTAGGATCCAAATCCCCTTCCTCTTTAAGTGCCTATCCCCACGGTGTGGGTCCTGCTTAGGGGCAGAACTCACGTCTTCTGAAGGGAAGGAGGAAGATCCTCTCTCTCTTCCCTGGTAGCTGGAGCACAGGCTGAGAACTAGGCTCAGTTGAAAGGACTTCACATGTGTGTTTAAATCTGAATCAAGGGACATGCAGGGAAGTTTATCAATGGCAGTAGACACTCACAGTGTAGTGTTGAGTGTAACCACAGTGCCAGGGGAGCCCTGAAGATGAATTAATCAAATGGATAACGGCACCCTGCGATTTCAGCAGCCCTGTCCTCCAATCTTGATCTACAGGCTTTCTGCCAACTTCCTGAGAGATCTAGTATCCTTCCAAAACTTTCTTTTCTGTTTTACCTTAGTCAAAGTTAGTTTTTTATGTTTGGACTCTGACAGATAAATTCAATCTAAATTTCTAGTGTTAAAGAAGGCCATAGTTAACTCACTGGAAATAACTGGTTAAAAAATTTAATTCTCTTCAGACATTTATTGATTGCTTGCTTCAATCCAGGCAACTGACGGGCAAAATGGGGAAATGATAAAAAGGACTGGCCTTGCCTTTGCAGAAGATACACAACTTAAGGAAACTCCCTTTTAATAGATAATTTTAATGCAATGAGACAAGAGTAACACCAGATGTTTGCAGTGAAAGCTGAGGCAGAACAGAGTGCCTCACATGAGTGCCTATTCTCCCCATGAGTGCCTATTCTGTGTGACCGTTTTATCTAACTGAAGAGGGCAAAATTAGGACTCAGGAATAGTAAGTGCCGTGGGCCAAAATTATTAACTAATAATGGTGATTTTCCTATGAACTATTTTACCCTGAGATACATTTTTCTGTTATGCCACTGTGCACCACTGGCTTACTCAACTTAGAGCTCTTCCATCTTGAAAAGAAAAAAAAGAAATCCTCAGTGCCTAGTATCCTCCCTTAACCATATGTGTTGTTATAGTTAGTGTTCCCTGTCTTTACCTTTCTCACAAGCAAAATTTCTCATCTGTAAAAACAAGAATGAGGTATTGTGTGCAAAGAGCTTAGTAAACAGTAGGCAGAGAGAAGGAATTCAACAGTTAGTCACTGTTTTCCCTACCAGCACCACTGCTTTGCAACCATGTTGTTAAGAACAGAGAGACTTCACGTAAGGTACTCAGTAGGGTATGGTGTCTGGAATATGGGGGTCTGGTAAGCAGTGGCGGTAACTATGACCAAGACATTGCTGTCTACAACCCGGACGCTACAGATTTTTCCCTCCTTCTTGAAATTCTTGCGTTTTCTTTCTGATCATGTTCCTCCTACTCTACTTAGTCTTCATGGAGTCTCCTCATTCTTCTAGCCTTCTAGACGTTACATTTTCTAAATTGTACCCTTACTTCATCTATTCCCTTCCCATTCTTGCTGTCTTTCTTTCCTCCATACACTGATATTACCCAAGCCCATGATTTTTCATCTGTAGGCTGATGACTATGTAGATTCATATTTCAGTCTGACTGCTATATATCTTCTTATGAATGTTTCTTAGGCATTTTGAATTGAGCATGCCTAAAAAGGAATTCATCATTTTTCCTAATTATTTTATGCTCCATCACTTGTTGAATAACATCAGCCTTCACCAATTCATCCAAAAGAGAAACCCCGAAATAAACTTAGACTCCTTCCCTCACTGTCCTTCACCCGACCTCTATCCCATCCTCATCTCTCTCTAATCAGTTGCAAGGGATATCTTTGGAATCACTCCTCTCCTCTCCATCTCTTTCGCCACTATGATACCAAAAAACTGTCATCTCTCACCAGGAGTATTGCCCAGCTGCCTGTCTGATTTATCTGTCTCCAATCTGGCTTTCTTCTCATCTGTACTTTATCCTTTCCACAGAGTGAGGCTTCTAAAATGCACATCTAAGCATAGCACACACCTGCTTAAAATCCTTCGGAGGCTCACTGGAGCCTTTAAAATAAAATCACCTTTTCTGTGTCATCTCTTGCCTTTCTCTCTCTGCCTCCTTCCCAGCCTCAACATTCTGGCCACACAGAATTACTGGAGTGGCATGGAGTGGTTGAGCAGGCAAATTATGATATTCAAAGCCTAGCCTAGCTTCTTATTATATTTGGATAATACTAAGGCATGTTATTTAGCCTCTGTTTTTCTCAACTCTCAAATAGAAATAAGAATGGTACCTGCTGCACAAGGTTTAGATGAGAATTCAGTTAAATAATGTATGCAAGACACTTAGCACAGAACCCTGCATAAAAATAATGGCAGAAAAAAAAGTGTCTATTTATCATTACTTGTAGATCCCTGGATGTGCACTGCTCTCCCATGCTCCTGGGCCATTGCCCTTGGCATTATCTGCCTAGAATATATGTGTTTCTTAATCATGTGGCCCATCACTTAGTTGGCTTTTTAAGAATCAGCTCAGACATCTTTTCCTCTGCAGAAGAGCCTCCTGCCTGCTCCATCCCCACCAATCCCCTGGGCTGGAATGGTTTCTCCTCTTCCTTGTTTCCATAGCACTCTCTGCATACCCCTTTCACGTCCCTTATCACATTTTTAAAAATGATTTTTTAGTATCTTCTCTGCCTGCCTGTCTGAACTCTGAGATGCTTCAGAGTGGGAACTCTATTTTTCGTCTGTATCTTGTGCCTGGTATATTGCTACACACATGGTAGGCACTCAATAAATGTGGAATGAACGAACAAAGGAAGGAAAGGTGAAATAAATCTTATACTGAACATAGGCATCACAGTAAGAAATTGAATGATGTTAGCTTCTTCCTTGTCATAACGTCCAGTGACTTGAATTGATGATTAAAAAGATACAGAGACAAAGCAGAGAGGCCTCAAAATCTGGTGAAAGATTTATAAGCATCAGCTTCTAGAGGTGGGCAGAGCTGAGAGCTGGGTCACCAAGTGGCAGATTAAGGATGTACTTAGGGAAACAAAGTGCAGGAACCCCTGCCTCCCCCAAAAAGAAAGGTTAGACTTTGATGAATTAAGCTACCATTTCACAGTCAGAAAATGCAGAAAACAGCTATTGTAATTTTGCATCTACTTTTTTTTTAAAATTAAGGATTGTAGGGAGATGTAGGGAGATGGAAGAGAGAATCTGGCAGCTCTGTATAGAGGCCCTAAGGGTTTTGCCCAGGTAGTAACAAAAAGGCCTAATTTATTTCAGACTCGGCCTATTCACACTGATGTGGACATTTAGGAATCTCACAGTAAAATTCCTAAGGATGTGTTACTAAACCCTGGGGAATCATTAGGAGGAAATGCATTAGGGGCAGGATTGGGGACCCACATCCAGCTTTGCCATGCCAGCCACTGAGCCATGGGCAAGTCACTTAACCTGTCCAAGCCCTAATTTTATTTCTAAAGACTAGATAAAACTTCATAAGACTTTGTGGGATTCATGAGAATGGGTGAAGATTTCACTGTGAATACCCTATGGGCAGCCCCTGTCTGTTTTGTTCATTGTGTCCCAGCTCTCAGTGAATACTGGTTGAATAAATCAGCAATCCATGCACAGTAGGATCATCATTATGTGTACACTATCATGAACTTTATTAACCTCAAAGAGACGTAAAGAGAGGGAGGTGCATGATACTGTGAATGCCATAATGTGCCCACTCTTCACCTTGGCAGGCGTTGTGGTAGTCATGACTTTCTTCATATGCCTGCAATTATCGAGAGGGTAAAACCACCCAGTTTCACCCTGGTTGCCATTTTCTGCTCTTGGTTGCTCCTTTATATATACAAAGGGGCTTCTGTAATGCGTTTGATATTTCCCTTAAAAAGTGCAAATTAGCTTCTAATTAGAGAAATACATACAAAACAGATGGACCACTTAACAATTTCTCTAAACAGAACCCCTGAAAGCTAAAATACGTTACTTAGCTTGTGAGTGAGCCAAGGTTATTTGAAAAAAATTTAAAGTGATTTTTAAACTAGATTTATTAAGCTGCTTTTCACTCCACAAGTTGGAAATCATATTCTTCTATTCATGCAGCTATTCTTCAGAATAGCTGAAGTAGTAGACATTTTAGAACCAACAACATAAACCTGTTATAATATTTTTTAAGAACAAAACTAGTCCTTTTGGATCATAGTTGACCCTTGAGGTGAGTAGATTCAATCCTTTGTAGGTACTATATAAAATACAGAATTTTATTTACATCTTTGCAACTGTTTTCCAAGAATTTATTTTACAAAAGCAATTTACAGACTGAATTACACTTGGCAAAATTCTCAGAGCTTAACAACAGCAGTGACTTCCTCCTTCCAATTTCCTTCCCAGCTTCAAATTTGTCTGTTGGAAAAAAAAAAAAGAAAGGAGAAAGTTTTGGCTTAAAAGGATTAACACTTTAAAAATTAACAATACCAATCATTTCAAAAATAAAAGAAAACTTCTAAGTAATCATGAAGTTCTGCCCTACTAGCCTTAATTGATACTTAATGTCTAAGAAGTTGGACTTTTAAAATTCTTTTAAGTGAACTGCCCATCTTCCAGTTGGCAAACTTGCTTTAGGTTTAAAAGGATTCCCTAACGTCACTGGATTCTCCTTGATTGTTGCTACTAGAAGACATTGTATTAATCAGCTCAGGCTGCCATAACAAAATACCACAGACTAGGGGACGGAAACAACAGAAATTAACTCTCTCACAGTTCTGGAGGCTGGGAAGTCCTAGATCAAGGTGTCAGCTGATTTGGTTCCTGGCAGGGGCCCTCCTCCTCTCTTGTAAACAGTTACCTTCTTGCTATACCTTTACATGACCTTTTCTATATGTGTGTGTGGAGAGAGAGCTTTTGTGTCTCTTCGTTTTCTTGTTAGGATATCAGCCTTATTGGATTAAACCTCCACCCTTGCAACCTCATTTTAACAAATGAATTTGGGTGGTGGGGTGGCGAAAAATCCAGTCCATAACAGTCATCATTATAATGTGAAATTCTGAGAAAGAGAGAATTAGGTCTTACACAGGCTCTTTTACTTCTGAACTGTGTGTCCTTAGGTCAATCATTTATCCTATCTGTGCCTCATTTCTTAATCTGTAAAAATGGTGATAAAGCACTTACTTCATGGACAGTTGTGAGGATTAAATGAAATATCTCACTTCTGGCTCAAAATGATTGCTCAGTAAAGTTCATTATCATTAATTTATGTAATAAGCAATTTTATAAATCTCTTTGTAATGCCTTGTGAATATGAGCAAGAGAACAGGACACACTTTGATGAACACTTTCATCTTTTTATTTTTAAACAAGAGTAAGAATCACCTTTGATTTCCTTCAACTCTCACAAATCTGGTCATCCACAAGGTCTTGTGAATTTGAACACATAAATAGTTCTGAAATGCACAGCCATCTACCTGCCTGAATTTCTGCCCTACCTCACCTCTCTGAGTATCTCAACTCCAGAGTTATAGCCTCCTCCTGAAATACCTGACCTCTCATAGTTCCTTTCCCTATTAATGTCACAGTCAGAGCAACAATCTTGAACATACTATCTCATTTTTTACTCTGTTCATAAATGTTCAGTGGCCACCACTGACCTTGAGACTGAGTCCAAATATCCACTGTGTTGCTCTCAAGACTGTGCAAAATCTGGTTGCCTCTCTCCCCATGAGCCCACTTTCCAGACACAGGTTCATACATGCCTATGCACACACATGTACACATATACTTACCTTCACATGCACACATGCACACACACACAAGACTTTGGGAAGAAAGATCACCAAAATACAAAACATTAGTGGCCATTTTATCTGGATGAAAGTGTTTAAAGTGACTTTTGACCTTCTTTCTAAATATTTTTCATGTTTAAAAATTACAACAAATGATTGCATACATTTTATAATCAGAAATATTGCAGTTATTTATATTTTTAAGCATTTCACCTTAAGAGAGATGTTCATATTATGATACCATAGCACTTGTCATAAATAAGAAGAGAATAATTTTCATTTTGGGTCTGCTTTCCTCTAATAGATCCATTGTGACTCTAACCTCAAAAGATTTGGTATGTATATCAACACCCTATAACATTACTTATGATTTTATTATCACACATGAATTAATTTCATTCGCTCTGAAGCAGCAAGGCTGAAGGATGGATACATAAAAAATGCATTATTCAAGGATTTCTATAGATGTGTCCCCATAATACCTTTCTAGCCATTTGTTTGTAATGTGTTCCAAACTGGGCACCAGTAGATTTGTTTCACTCCAACCCCATCTTTTCCCTTCCCCACACCTTTGCTCATGCCATCTTCTCTCCAGTATATCCAACTCTCTGCTCTCCCCTACCCCATATCTGCACTTGGGGAACTTGACGTCTTCCTCCAAGTCCCAGCTCACATGTCACCTCTTCTGCAACACCTCTCCTCCCCAAATTAATAAACCCATTTTGCAATTTACTATGATTCTAAAAATTCAGATTCCTTTTATAACATCTTGATAGAATTCATAATATTAAATATTGTCAAGAATCCCAAAGAAAAAAAAATTAATTTGCTTACATAAAGCATGAATAACTAGATTTGCAGTTCTAAATGAACAAATTTATCATTTTATGTGACAGGAACAAATCATGCTTGAAAATAATACTCAGTTGCAAAATGACACAGTGATGCAGTACAAATATATTCTAAAGCACTGAAGCTGAATAAATGAAATGACATGGTGGTTTTGAAGACTCTTACACTCTGAAGCTGGCTCTTGCTTCATAATGCAATTAGTTCCAAAGCACAGAGACCATAGTAAACTCCATTGTACTTCTTCCAGGGGTAGGACCACTTCCACCCAATGCAGACTGAGAGGAAGTGAGAAGTAGTTTAGAGGGGCTGGAGTTAAGAACCAGATCTGCCCACTGGGAGTGGAGGCCAGCAGATAGAACCTACGATCCAGGGAGGAGGCAGCAACTATATCCAAAGAGACTAATATGAGGCAGGGTTTGGGTGGGAGAGCAGTGGTTTCCAACACACCAGTTCAGTAAAGCCCTGGGGAATCTAGGAAGAGGCAATATTCTAAGTCCCAACCAAATAGCATCCATCAAAGAACTCTTACAGTAGTGATAAAATGGTATTTTTTATTTCTGAAATGGAGCCAGGGTCTTTTAGAATCACATGTCCTTCTCAGAACTCATTTAACGTTCTCCCACTGTGAGGTAGGTATTATTGTTATCCCCATTTCATTCACAAGAAAATTGAGCCTCAGAAATTTAAATGATCCCAAGATCATACAGTTTGCAAGAGGCTTGATGCTAGTTAGATGACCTTGTAGCCACAGTGCTTCTGCCATCTCTGCTGGATTTACATAGGCCACTGTTTTGTCCAAGCTTCCAAGCATGATGCCAGAAGCAAGTGTATTAGGAGTGGCTCTAGAGACCTTTGCCAGGACATAACAATCAGGAGAGTGGGAGAGTATTGTATTGACAAAATCTCCTGCATCCTGCTTCTCATTCACACCTCCCAGTTCAGTCTTCAGCTTCCAAATTACTCTGAGGCACACTCACATTCTTTCTGCTGGTACTTGTACACCCTCCCCAGTCAGCTCTACTGAGATTAGACCACTATACTGCCTCAGCAGCCAGTCATTGGTCATGTGGGGCCTGGGGATGGGGAGAAGAGTAAGTTCCCATCAGGATGTAGATTTGGGCTGACAGTAGCCAGGACCCAAAGCAGCTGGGGAACTGGCACACAGCCTGGTAAAGGGAACTGGATAGACCATCACAGGCATGGGGCAGAGTACTTTTCCTGAATCTGGTACTGCACCTGAATTTTCATACTGAGTCCAAGATTCAATAAACTGTCCAGAGAAACCTGGATGCTACTTCTCTCTTTCCATACAGCAGAGCCCTGCCATACTGGGGCCTGATGTGAAGCCTGAAGTCCTGTCTTTAAGGAAATCAGGTAATGCAGTAGGTAAGACTACTTTGAGGGAATTAGAAAAAATTATTCTAAATTTCATACAGAACCAAAACAAACAAACAAACAAAAAGGCTGACTAGCCAATGCAATCCTAAGAAAAAAGAATAAAGCCAGAGGGATCACATCACTCAACTTCAAACTATTCCAGGTTATAGTAAACAAAATAGTGGTACGGAAATAGACACATAGACCAATGGAACAGAATAGAGACCGTTGAAATAAAGCCACACACTACAACCAACAGATCTTTGACAAGGTCAACAAAAATAAACAATGGGGAAAGGATACCCTATTCAGTAAATAGGGCTGGGGAAACCGGCTCCCCATATGCAGGAAAAAAAATGAAACTGGACTCTTACCTCTCACCATCTACAAAAATCAACTCAAGACTGGGCACAGTGGCTCACACCTGTAATCCCAGCACTTTGGAAGGCTGAGGCAGGTGGATCTCTCGAGCTCAGGAATTCAAGACCTGCCTGGGCAATATGGTCAGGTTCTGTCTCTACTAAAAATACAAAACAAACAAAACATCTAGGCATGGTGATGCACACCTGTGGTCCGAGCTACTCAGGAGACTGAGGTGGGAGGATCACTTGAGCCTGAGGGACAGAAGTTGCAGTGAGCCGTGATGGCACCACTGCATTCCAGCCTGATTGACAGATCAAGACCCTGTCTCAAAAAACTAAAATAAAATAAAATAGACTCAAGATGAATTAAGGACTTAGGGCTTAGGTTTAAACCTTGAGGTTTAAGCCCTCAAACTAAAAATTCTAGAAGAAAACCTAGGAAATACTCTTGTAGACATAGGCCTACACAAAGAATTTATGACTGAGTCTTCAAAAGCAAATGCAACAAAAATGAAAATTGACAAGCGGGACTTAATTAAGCTAAAGAGCTTCTGCACAGCAAAAGAAATTATCAAGAGGGCCAGACGCAGTGGCTCACGCCTGTAATCCCAGGACTTTGGGAGGCTGAGGTGGGTGGATCACGAGGTCAGGAGGTCAAGACCATCCTGGCTAACATGGTGAAATTCCATCTCTACTACAAATACAAAAAAAGCAGCTGGGTGTGGTCGCAGGTGCCTGTAGTCCCAGCTACTTGGGAGGTTGAGGCAGGAGAATGGTGTGAACCTGGGAGGTGGAGCTTGCAGTGAGCTGAGATCATGCCATTGCACTCCAGCCTAGGTGACAGAGTGAGACTCTGCCTCAGAAAAAAAAGAAAAAGAAATTATCAAGAGTAAACAGACAACAGACATACGGAATGGAGAAATATGCATGTGACAGAAGTCTAATATCCAGCATCTATTAGGGACTTAAACAAATTTATAAAACAAACAAACAAACCACCCCATTAAGAAGTAGGCAAAGGACAAGAACAGACACTTTTCAAAAGAAGACATACAAGTGGATAACCAGCATATGAAAAAATGCTCATTATCACTAATAATGAGAGAGAGATGCAAATCAAAATCACAATGAGATACCATCTCACACCAGTCAGAATGGCTATTACTAAAAAGTTTAAAAATAACATGTGTTGGCACAGTTGTGGAGAAAAAGGAAGCTTATACATAACTGATGGGAATGTAAACTAATTCAGCCACTGTGGAAAGCAGTTTGGATATTTTTCAAAGAACTAAAAATAGAATTACCTTTTGACCCAGCAATTCCATTACTGGGATTCCATATGCCCAAAGGAAAATAAACCACTTTACCCCAAAGACACATGCACTTATATATTCATCACTGCACTACTCACAATAACAAAGACTTGAATCAACTGAGATGTCCATCAATGGCAGACTGAACTAAAATAATGTGATATATATACACCATGGAGTACTACACAGTCATAAAAAAGAAATGAAATCATGTGTTTTGCAGCAACATGAATGCTGCTAGAGACTATTATCCTAAGCAAATTAATAGAAACATAAAACCATATACTATGTGTTCTCATTTATAAGTAGGGGCTAAATGCTAGGTACTCATGGACACAAAAATAGGGCCAATAAACACTGGGGATTCTGAAAGAAGAGACAGAGTTGAAAAACTACCTATTGGGTACCATGTTTACTACTTGGGCAATGGAATCATTAGAAACCTAAACCTCAGCATAACACAATAAACCCATATAATATACCTGCACATGTACCCCCTGAATCTTTAAATTAACTAATGAAATAAATAAATAAATAAATAAATAAATAAATAAATAAATAAATTCTAAAAGAATGCTCTTAGGCAGTTTAGGCAGGGATCTGTTGCGGGAAGTCAGGGACCCCAAACGGAGGGACCAGCTGGAGCCGCAGCAGAGGAACATAAATTGTGAAGATTTCAGTTTAATATGGACATTTATCAGTTCCCAAATAGTACTTTTATAATTTCTTATGCCTGTCTTACTTTAATCTCTTAATCCTGTTAATCTTCATAAGCTGAGGATGTACATCACCTCAAGACCACTGTGATAATTGTGTTAACTCTACAAATTGATTGTAAAACATGTGTGTTTGAACAATATGAATTCAGTGCACCTTGAAAAAGAATAGAATAACAGCGATTTTTAAGGAACAAGGGAAGACAACCATAAGGTCGGACTGCCCGCGGGTTCAGGCAAAAAGAGCCATATTTTTCTTCTTGCAGAGAGCCTATAAATGGATGTGCAAGTAGGGAAGATATCACTAAATTCTTTTCCTAGCAAGGAATATTAATATTAATACCCTGGGAAAGGAATGCATTCCTGTGTGGAGGTCTATAAATGGCCGCTCTGGAAATGTCTGTCTTATGTGGTTGAGATAAGAACTGAGATACGCCCCAGTCTCATGCAGAACCCTCAGGCTTCTAGAGTGGGGAAAATCTCCACCCTGGTAAATTTGTGGTCAGACCGGTTCTCTGCTTTGAACCCTGTTTTCTGTTATTTAAGATGTTTATGAAGACAATACATGTACCACTGAACATAGACCCTTATCAGTAGTTCTGCTTTTGCCCTTTGTCCTGTTCTCTCAGAAGCATGTGATCTTTGTTCTGCTTTTCACCCTTCGAAGCATGTGATCTTTGTACCTACTCTCCATTCTTACACCCCCTCCCCTTTTGAAACCCTTAATAAAAAACTTGCTAGTTTGAGGCTCAGGTGGGCATCATGGTCCTACTGATATGTGATGTCACCTCCAGTGGCCCAGCTATAAAATTCCTCTCTTTGTACTCTTTCTCTATATTTCTCAGCTGGCTGACACTTATGGAAAATGGAAAGAATTTACATTGAAATAGTTGATCCCGATAGGGATCAAAAGTTTTGGAGAAGTGAGAGTACTAAATTTATTATGTAAGACTGGAAGATCCACTAGTTGACTCCCTTGGAAAGGCCAAAGAACATTTCTTTTGACAAGAAGGAATATTCTGGTGAGAGGGATTCTGTAATCACTGACAAGCACAATGGTGGCTGTCCCCTGTAGGTTGATAGTGAAAGATACTGTTATAGAAGTGGGTTCCTTAATGACAATGGGAAGGATGGATCTCAGAATAGCAGAAGTCAGGCAACAGCATGTAACTACCAGAGACAAGACAAGTATCATTACTGTTATGGGCAGAAGGTCAGAATGGCGGCCAGGGGGCCTGGCCTTCAAGAATTCATGGAGATGGCTCATAAAACGTGGTGTTCTCAGAGGCAAGATGCATGGATAGCCAATTGTACACACACACAAACAAAACAAAACAAAACCAAAAAAACACAAGCTGCCTAAAGTAAAGGCATCATCCCTCAGTCAGTTTTCAGACTTGAGACAGTTCTCAGAATTAATCATTAAAAGAGAAATTAAGCCATCTTGAATAAAGAGCCCCACAATACTACAGCAAGTATTAACTCCCAATAATTCCCCTAAAGGGATCTACAGATACTTACTGTGTAATTGTACACTGGAGATACCCATACTTTTTGAAGGTTGTTGGATATAGAGTCTGAGCTGACACTAAAACTTGGAAACCATAAATCTCACTACAAGCCCCTCCTCCCACATTACAGCAGCAGTCAATGGAGGTCACATAATAAGTAGAGAACTTTCTTGGGTATATTACACCATTGGTCCACTGGGCCCACAGACCCTCCCAGTGGTCATTTTTCCCATTCATAAGTGTAAAATAAGAAGAAATATATTTAGTTGGCTGAATTGTCACATTTGTTCCTTCACCTGTGGAAGAAGAGTTACTGGAGTAGGAAAGGCCAAGTGGAATCCCCTGAAGCTTCCTTTTTCAAAATAGTAAACAAAAAATAGTATCACACTATGGGTAGAATGGCAGGAATTAGTGACACTCTCAAAGACTTAAAGGATATAGGAGTGGTAGGCTCCATCGTATCCCCATTTAATTCATCAGGTTGGCCCTACAAGAACCAAATATAGTAGATGGCAGCAGATACTGCAAAATTAGCCAAATAGCTATCTGTGCCAAATGTACTGTCTTTACTAAAAGAGATAAATATTCCTGTCTCTAGTATGTGGTAGGTGGCTATTTATCTGGAAAATGCATCCTTCTCCAGTCATCAAGAAGGAAGAGCAAAAACTGTTCACACTCCCATGTGGTCTGAGTAAGACATAGATGACAATGTATTCTCGGTTTTGCTCCAGTGCTAGTTAGCTCTCCTGATATCTGTTACAATAGTATGCAAAAGCATCTAGATCATCTCAAAATCCCATGGACCTTAATGTTGGTCCATTATATTGCTGATATTTTATTTGAAACTAATGAACAGGAATTGGCAAGTACCCTAGATGCACTGATAAGACACATACTCCAGAGGGTAAGAGCTAACCCCTGAATCATTTGAGAAGCATGTTACACTGGAAAACCTTTTAGAGGTCAGTAGTGTGGGATATGCCAATCATCTTCACAGTGAAGGGCCTGTTATTTTACCTTGTCCCTCCTTACAACTAAGAAAGAAGCACAACTAAATAGGCCTCTTTGGGTTTTGGAAGCAGCATATATTGCTTGTGGAAATGCTTCAAATCATTCATAAAGTCACATGGAAGGCTACCTGTTTTGAGTAGGATTCAGAGCAAGAAAGTATTCTGTAGCAGGTTTAGGCTGTGGTACAAGCAGCCCTGCCTAGTGGACCATATGAGCTGATATAGCTTGGCTGTGTCCCCACCCAAATCTCATCTTGAATTCCCTTGTATTGTGGAAGGGACCCAGTGGGAGGTAATTAAATCATGGGGGCAGGTCTTTCCTGTGCTGTTCTCATGATAGTGAATAAGTAAGTCTTCTGAGATCTGATGGTTCTGTAAGGAGGAGTTTCCCCATACAAGCTCTCTCTTTACCTGCTGCCATCCATATAAGACGTGACTTGCTCCTCCTCGCATCCCACTATGATTGTGAGGCTTCCTCAGTCACGCAAAACTGTAACTCCATTAAACCTCTTTCTTTTGTAAATTGCCCAGTCTCAGGTATGTGTTTATCAGCAGTGTGAAAATGAACTAATACGTGACCCAATCGATTCCATGGTAGTATAGCTTTCTGTGTGGAATTTCTAGCAAGGCCTAATAAGAGAATCACATTACAGACGCCTAAGGTTCAGGATGCAGGCCATGTTGTCTGCAGTAGAGAACTATATGGAGAATAAGAAAGCATCTTTTGGCATGTTGATGGGCCCTAGTGGAGACTGAGCTCATGATTATGGGACATTAGTTGACCATAAACCCTGAGCTATCTACCCTGAACTGAGTTCTGTCGGACTCACTGTCATATCATCAGCAGAAATCCATCTTCATGGGGTGTTGGAATATTTGGGATTGGACTTCAGTATGTCTAGAAGGCAAGAGTAATCTATAAGAACAGGTGAGCCATACCTTCCACATCCAGCACTTTTGAACCAATACCTCTCCTTCAGCTCTCACTATGGTCTATGAGGCTCCATAAGATCAGGTGACAGAGGAGGAAAAAATGCAGGCTTGGTTCAAAGTTGGTTTAGCTCAGTATGTTCTGCAGGTTGAAAATGGACTGATGATTAACTATATCCTAACACATGGGTGACCCTAAAAGACAGTGCTGAGGTAAGCTCCTCCCAAAGAATAGAGCTCTTTGACAGAGAACCTCATAATGTATTTGTGTGGAATGAAAAATGGTCACCAATTAAGACTTTACATAGAATAATGGGTAGTGATAAATGGCTTAACTGATTCATCAGTGACCTGGAAGAAGCAACATAAGAAGATTGGGGATAATGAGGTCTAAGTAAAAGGCACCTTGGTATACCTGGGGAAGTGGGCACAAAATGTGAATATCTTTATTCTACATTAATGCCTGCCAGAAAACATTCAGTGCAGATGAGGCACTGAACCACCAGTTGAATAAGATTGCTAGCCTGTCACCTCTGTCCTTGTCTACCCCTGTGCTTGTGCAATGTGCTCATCAATGGAGCAGCCGTGGTTTCAAAAATGGAGGCTATACATGGGCCCAAAGGTATAGGTGCCTTCTCACCAGGGCTGATCTAGCTAATGCCACTGCTAAATATCTGACCAATAAGAAAGGTCACCCCTAAGCCCATGATATGAGATCATCCTTTAAGGAGATGAATCAGACAGCTGGTAGTAACTTGATTACATGGACCACTTCTTCCCTGAAAAGGAGATAGAAATATGGGTTAACCTGTCCTTTCTATAGTGCTTTAACCAGTACCATCACCAGAGTACTGGCTTTTTTAAAACAATGATATCCTATATGGCATTGCCTTGGACCAAGAGACTCACTTTATAGTAAAGGAGGAACAGTAGTGGTCACGTGATGATGGGAGGATCCACTGCTCCTGCAACATACCATTTACAGATACAATTTACCTGCAAATGTGGGCACTCTTCTTCAGGGTACAGTAAATGCCTGAAATCAACAACCTTTACGTGCTATTGTGTTCCCAATAGATAGAGCACTTGGATCTAGAAGCTAAGGCACAGAAACAGAAATAGCCACAGTCACCATCATTCCCAGTGACCTACTTGGGGAATTTGTGTTTCTCACCTCTGTGAGTTTAGACTCTGCAGGAATGAAGATCCTAGTTCCTGGAAAGGGAGCACTTTCACCAAAGGACTCAGTAAATGTTTTACTAAACACAAAGCTGTGGCTGTTACCTGTGCTACCTATTTACTTTGGGATTATAGTTCCAATAGACCAGCAGACAAAGAAATGAGATGCTGTGTGGATCATCATGAGAATATAAGGCTGGTGTTATACAAGAGAGGCAGGGAGAAATATGCTTGGCAAACACATTATCCACTAGGCATCTCTAGGTCACCTCCCCAGTCCAATTTTAATTAAAATGGGCAAATTCAACCATGGCCTGATAAGGGCATGGTAATCAAGGGGCTCAAAACCCTCAAGAGTGGGAGCCTAGGCCAGCAAGCAGGCAAGCCGCCTAGGCCATCAGATATATGAACTGAGATTGAAAGCAATAAAGCATAGTGGTAAAGGAAGGTCATCATGAGTTTCACTTGCTTTTTCAGGACCAATAGCAACAGCAGGGCTGTAGTTTGTCTCGCTAGTCTTCATCTTGTAATTTTTACACGAAATTATGACTAAACCAAAACCAGAAGAAGTTGTGAGTATACTGAGAACACTGAATGCAAGCCGCAAATAAATCTGAGTGGTACCAAGTGGGCTGGAGCCAATGGTGGTGGTGCTTTGCCCAGATGCCCTTTACCAGACCAGCGCACCTGTCCCCCAGGTACTGCAGGTGTTGGCTGCTGACAAACTTTCTACCAACAAGCACCATCTTACCTAAAGATATTCCAATTGTGGACCTGGTCCCTCCTTGAGGGTGGCTTATATCCAAAAATTGACTTCTGCAGGCACATTATAGTAACATATTCCCCTTACCTCTGGAATGAGAATTGCACCCCTGGGGTCAGGAGATCAGGCTGAGGCTGGACTTATTCCTAAACTATTTCTCAAACTCCTGTACTATTCTGGTTTTCTCACTCCCTGACTGGTTTCTTCTGAGAGCATTTTGACTATAAATTATTTGCCCAATCATTTCAGACTCTGCTTCTAGGGAACCTCAAGTAAGATAAGATACTAGCATAGTTAAAAAAAAAGTATTAGTACCTTGGTGTTAGACTACCATGATAGAAGATGGAATAGTAAAACTTGGATCTCTGAGCTAAGGATGTTTAATTCTCTTTAGACTGTAGTTGAGGGTGGTGCTAGGGACTAGAACAGGGCTGAAAATGAGCAGGGAGATGTGGCAGTGGGAAGCGTCACCAGCGATGAGAAATGCAAATACCAGAGGATTGCACTGTAAGTTCCAGGCAATCCTAGCCAAGACAGAAATAAACTCTGCAGGTTAGAAAATGTGAGCAGAAGGAAGAAGCAATCTCTTCACTTGGGTAAACTGCCCTCATGGGAGTCTTTGTATTTGGGTCAAACAGGTCAACAGGGATTTGTTGTCTTTTCTAAAGACAACATCCCATCCTCACAATCACTGCCTTTAACCAGGCAGACAGTGTCTCACCTCCTAGGAGTATCAGCCCGTAGGTTATATAGTAATGACACTAAATAAACATTTGCTTAGGGAATTAATGCATCCTAAATCCTCAATGTCAGCTTGTGTGTATCTGAAGTGCCTTGAGTCTGCTTATCACTGTATATCATATTCATAAATCATCTTCAGCCCCATAACAGCAGCTCTTTGCAGATAGGCTACAGTTCTCTCTCTCTAAAGGATATGGTGAAGATTAATTAGTTAATTTCATAAAGTGTTTCAGGGACAAAAACTGCCGCATAAAAACTAATTATAAATATCACATGTATACATACCATAAATTCACACCTCTGAAGTTGAATAGAACTTGTTTTTTTATTGCCAGAAAGAATACTTATTGGAGTTGATGTGCCATTTCTTTTTTATACCACTTAAGATTATTCTGCTGTTCAAAATGTGGGTTATGGGTATCATACCACAAAAGCAGCTGTGTCTTGCTGTGCAGCAAGGGAAATAGCACCAACTACTTTTCATTTTGGGTTCATTCAACACTGCAGACATAACCTATTATCGTTTAAAATACATTAAATGTAGCAGAGTTCATATCCTTGCTCTACTGTATACCAGCTGGGAAACTTTGGGGAAATCAGTAAAATGCTTTCTGAGTCACAGTTTTCTCATTTGTCAAATAATCAAACCCATCCTGTGGAACTAAACAATACAATGCAGCTATAGATTTAGCAAAGCGCCTGACTAATGGCTAGCACTCAGTAACTGCCAATCTAATGACTAAGTCAAACAGTCATGACTGAAAGTATGTAACAAAAATACTCCATATTTTTCTTCCACTGTCTCCTTAAAATTTATTCATTGTGGGCACTTTTTAACTGTGCCAGTGCCTAAAAACTCCTGGCATGCCTCGTATATTTTTCTGCTCATTTTTTGGGTCACTTACGTCACAACGCAGTCTCAATGTGGTAATTAGAATGGCCATTTCTTTAGCAATAAATTTGGAGGTAAACTCTCCTTGTCAGCTAGAACCCAGTTGTAGCTAGATTATCTGATTTTGGAGCATGGGCCCTAGCCTTCTAACTACAATACCAGGCAATCCAGGCTTCAGACTTGGTCCTTCAAGCCTGGGACTAGCATTCCATTCATAGGAACCTGGTTCTTGAGGCATGGAATCTAGCCCTGCAGGCATGGAATGACAGCCCCCTCCTCCCACCCGGGCATGAAACTTGGCTCCATGCATTTCCATTCTTCAGTGTGAAAATGGACCCTCTACACATGGAAACTTGTATGCAGTCATACACCACACTCTACATATATGGACTTGGTTCCTCCAAGCATACATTCTGTCCTTCTAAGTGTTAAATCTGTCCTTCCAGAGATGGGAAGAGACCCTGCAGCCACTGCAGTATGTCACCTGCCTTTGTGCTATGGAATCATAGTACATGAATGGAACTTGACACTCTAGGCATGACACCTGAACTTTCAGACACATAATCCAGCCTTCCCAGTATGGAGCATGGTCATCCATTTGTGAAAACTGGCATTCAGGCATGGAGTCTTGCACTCAAGGCATGGAACCTGGCCCTAGACATAGAGTTTGACCCTACAAATAAGGAACTTCAAGCTCCAGATGTAGAACACGAGGCTAGAGGAATGGAATCTGACCAACCAATTTATGGATCTGGTTTTTAAGGCATTAATTCCTGTCTTTTAGGTATAAATTATGCCTTTCCAAGCATAAAATACGGTTTTTCACATAAGATCCAGCCTTACAAGTGTGAATTTAGATCTCCAGGAGTGGAAACCAGCCCTCTAAGCATGAAATCTGTCCCTCCTGGCCATTCAGTCATGGAACGTAGACCTCTAAGTACGGCATCCAACTTTCCAGACATGGAAAGTAGCTCCAGATGTGAATCTTGCTCCTCTAGGCATAGAATTTGGCCTTCTAGGTCTGGAACCAGGACTTCTACATGTGGCTCATAGACATCTAGGTACAGAATACGTGTTGACTACCCAACATGTGAAACCTTGCCAATTTTGCACTACACATATGTAATCTCAATCTCCAAACATGGAATTTAACACTATAATCATACAAACTGACTGTACATGTGTGGAATTTCAATCTCAGAGTATGACACCTGGCTCTACAAGTATAGACTTGCCACTCCACTGGTGGAAACACAATCTTCAGTCAAGGAACTAGGCCCCACAAACATGCAACTTGGCAATGCTTGTATGGAATACAAATCTCCATGTATGGGATATGAACTTACCTGTGGTGAGTGTGCTACCTCAGACTGGAACCTTGTATCTGAGTTATAAAATTTGTCTCTCCAGGATATGGTCTCATGTCTCCCAAGCATGGAACTACTCTACACTGCACATGCATGCTCAATATCCAAACATGAAAACTGGCCCAACAAGTATAGAATCTAGCATGCAATGTGTAAACTCTAAAATTCCATGCATAAAACCTAGCTTTGCAAGCTTGGAACTTGACAATTCATATATAGAATGTCCATTTCAAAGCATGGAACTTGACTCTACAAGCATGAAACATGATACTCTAGGTATATAACTTCATATTTCAGCTGTACATACACGCTCTCCAGAAATTGGAAACTGGTCTCCTAGTCATGGATCCTGGAATTCCATGTATTTAATCTCAATGTCCAAGTAGGTGAATGCACAGAGAATGACTTCACATGTATCATGTGTGTATCTTGGCATCCAAGACATGGAAATCTATACTTACCTCATAGATTTTGACTCTCCACATATGGAATGCATTCTTACTGGCAAGAAACCTAGAATTCCTTGTATGTAATCAATCTCCAAGGATAGAAACTCCACACAAGCACAAAACCTGGCACTTTGTGCATGCAAGTTCAATATCCAAGTGTGGATATCCAATATACAAATACAGAAACTGTCGTTCTGTGTGTGGAATCTCAATTTCCAAGCATGGAGTTTGGACCCACAAATGAAACCTGGCACTTCCAGTGTGGGTTGCAAGCATGAAATATGACCAAATGAGCTTGAAAACCAGTATTTGAGGCTTGGAAATTAACATTTCAATCATAGACATTGATTCTCCAAAACATGGAAACTGCACTACAAGGCATTATACCTCGTGCACCATGTGTTATGGACTAAATTATGTCACCCTCAAATTCATATGTCAAGGCTCTAACTCCCAATGTGATTGTGTTTGGAGACAGAGCCTTCAGGGAGGTAACTAAGGTTGAGGAAGATTATAGGATGGGGTCATAATCTGATAGGACTGGTGTCCTTATAAGTAGGGTAAAAAGAGGAAAAGACACCAGAGATCACTCTCTACCTGCATGCATACAGAGCAAATGTCATGTGAGGACACAGTGAGAAGGTAGTTTTCTGTAAGCCAAGAAGAGAACCCTAACCAGAAGCCAAATTTGCTGGCACCGTGTCTTGGACTTCTAGCCTCCAGAACTGTGAGAAAATCAATTTCTGTTGTTTAAACCATGCAGCATGTGATATTTTGTTATGGCAGTCCAAGTAGGCTAATATGTAATGTAAGGAATCTAAATTTCAAGTGCTATAAACATGGAACCTGTTATACTACTTGAGTAATTTGAATCTCTGAGCATAAAAGCTGACACTGAAAACAAAGAATCTGGCTCTCCATGTGAGGAGTCTCAATCTCTGAGCATAGTACATGTCCTTAGAAATATGGAACTTGGACTTCCAGTGTGAAATCTCAAATCGAAGGATGGAACATGAACCCACAAGCATAGAATCTAGCATTCCATGTGTGGAATCTCAATCTCCATGCATGGGACAGATACGGCCTTACATGTACTGACACTGGCACTCAAAACATGGAGCCTAATGCTCAAATTATGTAAATTGGCACTACATTATGTAGAACTATGCATGATATTTTGTGCTACATGGATATTGTCTCAATATCTAAGCATTGAAATTGGTCCTACAAGCTTGGCATCTCCAATCATATGTGGAATCTCAATCTTCACAAACGGAATCTGGCCCAACAAGAATTTAACTTGGTGTTCCACATGTGAAATCTCAATCTCAAAGCATATAACCTAGCCTTAAAATTATGTAACCTGGAGCTGCATGTCTGGAATCTCAATCACCAGACATGGCATCATGTCCTATAAGCATTATACTGATATGTGTGAAATCTCAATCTCCAAGCATGATCTAGAACCGTATGAACCCACCTGGAATTCCACGTCTGAAATCTCAAATTCTATGCCAATGGTCAATTGGAACATTGCCCAATTAAAATGAAAACTGGCACTTTGTATGTGGAATTGATATCAATAAGCATTTTACCTGGCCTACTGAGCATAGAACCAGGCACTCCATATCTATAATCTCAAACTGCAAGCATGAAATACAGTCTTATTTGAATGGAACCTGGCACTGTAGACATTAAACAGCAGTGTGAAGTATAGTTGTTAGCTTTCCAGGACAAGTAAACTTCTTTCCCAGGCATGGAATTTTGAACACACATATACATTCCCAAACTCCAAGCATGGACTTGTTTCTAAAAGCATGGAAAACAGCATTTAGTATATGGAATTTCAATCTCCAAGCATGGAACCAGGTCTTAGCAGCATGGAAATTGGCATGCCATGTATGGACTATTGGTCTCTAGGCATGGACTGTATCACCCCCAAAAAAGGAACTTGGAATTCCATGTGTGTAATTTCAGTCATCAAGTTGGAAGCATGCAACATGGTACTTCATGCTTGGCATCTTAATCTCCAAACATGTAACTTGGCTTCGTACATTTTAAAACTGTCATTTTAAAATGTCACAAGGAACATGAGGTTTGACTCCTAGAATTTGGCTCTCTGAGACATACAAACTTGTCTGCCAGCATGGAACTTATTACTACCCAAATGGATTCTAAATCTGCATGCACAGAACATTTCTCACCATGTCTGGAATATGTTTCATGTGGGGAACATGGACCAACAATGACAGGGTCTGGCACTCCATGTGTAGATTTTCAATATATGAATATGAAACCTGACTGCAGAAGTGTGGACTATGGCACCTAGGCATGTACATTTCCTCATCACTCATTAACATAGTTTATTTCAGTCCAGTTTATGAAACCTGGTCTCCAAGACATGGAATCTGGAACTTTCTGTATGGAATATCAATCTTCAAACATAAAACTTGGCCCTAAAGCAAGAAACCTGATACTTCACATGCAGAATCTACATGATCCCTGTATTGAGCATAACGCTTCAAAAAAGATACCTGGATCTCAATGTGTGGACTTTCAAACTACAAGCATGGAACATGGCCTGACATGTGTGGCACTCCAGACATGGAAACTGGTATTGCAATAATCGACTTTGGCTCTATAAAAGATGCAACATAGATTCCAAGCATCACACTTTGCATACCATGTATAGAATCTCAATCTCCAAGCATGAATCCTGACAATCAACTTGTGGAATTTCAATCTCTATGCATAGAACTTTGCTCTACCGGATGTAACCTGGAACTCCACATTTTAAATATCCATTCTTTAAGCATGGAATTAGATCTACAAGGACGAAACTGGCACTCCCTATGAAGGTACCCAAAATCCACACATGGAAAATGACACTCCATGGTACATATATAGAACTTGGCCTCCCATGTGTGGAGTCTTATATTCCAGACACAGAACTTAGCATTTCAATCACAGTCTTTGGCCAAGTCATGGTAACTGATTTCCTAGGCATTGTACCCATCATACTATGTAAAAAGCCTAATATTACAAGTATGCAACCTGATAGCTATGTGTAAAATTTCAATCTTTGAAAATGAATATTAGCCCTACAAAGAACCTGGCATCTCATGGGAGGAAACTCTACCTCCATACATGGAATCTGACCCTACAAAGAGAATGGAACATGGAACTCTAAAGGTGGAATCTTAATCTCTAAGAATAGAACCTGGCCTTACAAGCATTGATCCCATTTGTAAAATCCTAAACCTCAAGCATGGAACATTGCCTCTATGTGAGAAACTTGACACTCAAGACACAGAACCTGACATTTTAGAGAAGTTGGATCCCTAATATATGGAACCTGGTTTTCTAGGCAGTGAACTTGGCACTCAATCTGTGAAATCCCAATCTCCAAGTATGAAGCCTGAGCCTACAAGAACGGAACTTGGTGCTTCATGTGTGGAATCTCAGTCTCCAAGCATGAAACAAATGTGCAATATGGCAATTCAGACTTTGTCCCTAGTGTTTGAGTCATAGAAGCTAGCACTTCAAGATAAGGATCTTAGTATCCGAGGCTTAGAACGTGACACTGCTTGAATGAAATCTGTATTGTCAGTCATGGATTTCATTCTGGTGTAAATTCTGCCTTTTCAGGCATAAAAATTGGTTCTCCACTGAGACTTAGCCTTACTTTCTTAGAATCTAACTTCCTGTAATGGAACCCAGCCCTTTAAGGTTGAAGACTGGTCCTCTAAGTGTTGAATGTAGCTATTTAAACATGAGTCCTGACCCATCAAGTATAGAATCTGACTTTATAAGCATGGAAAGTCTATCCAAATGTGAATCCTGCCTTTCCACACATAGGATCATTCCTATAGAATCACTGCTTCTAGAATCTCATGTGGAATCTGGAATTCAAGATATGAATCAGAGCCTCTGGCCATAGAATTAGGCCTTGGAGGCAAACCATGACTTCCTACCCATTTGATGTCTCTTTCTCCAGGCTTAAAACATAGCCTTCTAGTGGTAGAACCCAAATTTAAAGAGATGTTATCTAGCCCACCAACTATAGAATCTGATCATCTAGGCATAAAATATCTAATCTAAACTTCTAAGTCTGAAATAAAACCCGCCAGTTTTGATATTTGACAGTAGACATGGTATCTAATTCTCCATGTTCAAAACTGGCCATCTATAGGTAAAACCTGAATTTTTGAGTGTGGGAAGGTAGTTCTCCAGACATTGAACTTGAACCCCCATTTATAGAACTGTGCATTGAGGTATGGAACAAGTCACTTCATGTGTGGAATCTCAGTCTCCAAAGATGGAAACTTGTGAGCGTGAAACTTGGCACTTCCAGTATGAAGTCTCAAATTCCATGCATGGAACATGACTCCACATGCAAGGCACATGGCAAACTATGTGTGGCCTTACAAGTATAGAGTCTGGCACTTTGTGTGCAGACTCTCATTTATCAAACATGGAACACTGGTATTACAAGTGTGGAAACTGGCAACCTAGACATGGTTGGTACCTGAATTTCAGTTATAGATGCCATGTTATGTAAACGAGCCAAAGATGGCCTCTGTGTTTTGACCCCTAAGTTATTTCTTCACTGCTGGTTGAGAACCATTAGCTGAAAAGCATGCTGATCTCACAGTTAAATTTTTGCACATTTAATTATTTTTAAAATGCTCCCAAAGGAGCAGAATTTTGCCATTTAGGGCCAAACTGCTTTGCATATTCCATGAAACTACACCCAATATCTGCTAGCCATTGATAAGGTAGAGTCTTGTGGTTATAAGACACCACGGTGCCGCTGCCCTTCTGAGTTTTCTGACCCAGAGACACTCTGTTATGCTGCTGAATGAACATCACTTAGACACACAGGCTCCCTCTTGACACACAGGCTCCCTCTTCTATTCCTTTAACCCAAGGTTCCCTTGCCTCCTCCTCTTCTGGATGATGGCCCACTCACCATAAACCTCTGGATGGACTCATCTTGTGGGGACTTCCCTTCTATGCCAACCTGTCCAAGCACCACACAATAAAGCTTATTGGGTGTTACTGCATCTTGTGGTCATATCTCTTTTCTTGATTAGCCCCAAATCTCTTAAAGGAACCCCTTACAAGTTGCCACTCTAGGAAATGGAAACCAGTCTCCCAGGCACAAAATCTGATATGTCATATATAAAATCTCAATCTCCAAGCATGGAACTTGGTCATACAACATGGAATCTGGTCTGCCATATGAGATGTGGCCCTAAAGGCATAGAACTTTGACCCCATCATCTGCAGCATAAAACCCAGCCCTCTAAGCAGGCACACTGGCCTTCCAGGTGTTTAACATGGCCCTTCAAAATATCAATCCTGACTCTCCAAGCACAGAATCTGATTTTTCAGACATGGATGTCTCCGCTGATATAAATCCTGCCTCTCCAAGCATACACACTTAACCTAGGTATAGAGCCTGAGCTTCTATATACGGATCCTTGTCTTCTAGGCATGGAGTAGTCCTTCAGATATGCCACAAGTTATGATCTATGTGAAGTATCTTTTACCAAGCTTGGACCATCAGGTTCTTGGATGAAACCTGAATCTCAAAGCATGTCATCTGTCCCACCAGAAATGGTTCGTGGCCATCTAGGTCTGAACTCTGGACTTCTAAATATCTAATCTGTACTTCTGGGAATGAAACAAGATGTTTTAGTCTTGGCACTTGATCCCTAAATATGGGATCTGAGTGTAAATGTTTGGAACTTGGCTATCTGTGGATAAAATATGGCTTTCTCAGTATGATATCATACTTCTCCAGGTGTTGAATGTGGCCCCCAACTGTAGAACAGTGCTTTCAGGTATGGAACATGCCACTCCATGTATAAAATCTCAATCTCCAGCATGGAGTATTATCTTTGGAATATGCCATTCAATGTATACAATCTCAGTCTCCAAGAATGGAATATGACCATATAAGCAGGGAAACTGACACTCCATGTTTAGAACCACAAATTCCAAGCAGGAAACACGGCCATACGAATGCAGAACTTGACATTCCAGACATGGAACTTAGATTTTGGTCATGGAATTTGGTTTTCCTAGACATAGAACCTTGCTTCCTTAGCATGAAAAGTGAGATTCCATGCATGGAATATAATCTTTCAATCACGGAATTATTCACTCAACATTGGATATTGCCCACTGGGGCATGAAATATGGTCTTATAGGTTTGGATTTTGTCCTCGATGGCAAAGAAACAAGCCCTAAATATACGAAAAATTACTTTATAGAGATATATATATACGCACTTAGATAAATAAGTAGATAAACACAAGTAGGGAAAGTTTGGGGTTTTTTTGGAAAAAAAATTCTGTTAATTATCCTATTATAAGAATTAAGTTACTTCTAATTCTTTTAGAACAATGCTTGGTTCATAGGAAGCACTTGGAAAATACTAAGTGGCATTGTTATTATTGCTACTACTACTGTCTCTTTTATTCATTTATTTTTTCATTCAGAAAATGTTCAATATAATACACACAGGGTTCCAGCATGTATCTGTTGTTTTTATTAAGCAATAAGAATCCTCATTCACTTGTGTGAACAAAATTTTTAAAGAATTTTAATATTTTTCTATTTTTATGTATAGCTGTATAGATGTGACTCGTATAAGAAACTTCATGCAGTTGATAACATTCAGCATCCCTTCATGATAAAAATCCTCAAAAAACTGGAGACAGAAGGCACATACCTCAACATAATAAAAGCCATAAATGACAAATCCGC
>NW_012110119.1:1036443-1039626 GCF_000951045.1 Mandrillus leucophaeus
TATTATAAGAATTAAGTTACTTCTAATTCTTTTAGAACAATGCTTGGTTCATAGGAAGCACTTGGAAAATACTAAGTGGCATTGTTATTATTGCTACTACTACTGTCTCTTTTATTCATTTATTTTTTCATTCAGAAAATGTTCAATATAATACACACAGGGTTCCAGCATGTATCTGTTGTTTTTATTAAGCAATAAGAATCCTCATTCACTTGTGTGAACAAAATTTTTAAAGAATTTTAATATTTTTCTATTTTTATGTATAGCTGTATAGATGTGACTCATATAAGAAACTTCATGCAGTTGATAACATTCAGCATCCCTTCATGATAAAAATCCTCAAAAAACTGGAGACAGAAGGCACATACCTCAACATAATAAAAGCCATAAATGACAAATCCGCAGTTAGTATCATACTGAATGGGGAAAAACTGAAAGCCTTTCCTCTAAGATCTGGAACATGACATGGACGCCCAACATGACAACTGTTATACAACATAGTACAGAAAGTCCTAGCTAGAGCAATCAGACAAGAGAAATATATAAAGGGCATCCAAATTAGAAAGGAAGACATTAAATTCTTGTTTGCAGATGATATGATTTCATATTTGGGAAAAACTAAAGACTCCACAAGAAAACTATTGAAACTGATAATCAAATTCAGTAAAGTTGCTATATACAAAATCAACATACAAAAATCAGTAGCATTTCTGTATGCCAACAGTTAACAATGTGAAAAAGAAATTTAAAAACTAATCACATTTACAATAGCCACACATGAAATTAAATACCTATTAATTAACTTCACCAAAGAAGTGTTATAACCAATTTAAATTTAAAGGATTTTAATTGAGCAATAAACAATTCGTGAATCAGGCAGCCTCAGAAGCCGGATTAGGCTCTGAGACTCAAGCGCAGCCATGTGGCGAAAGATGATTAATGGACGGAAAAAGGAAAGTGATGTAGAGAAAATGGAAGCGAGGTACAGAAATAGCTGGATTGGTTACAGGGTTTGATGGGCCCAAACTCAGTGATTGGCACAAGTATATGCTATGGTCTACTTACACCTCCACTTGTTATAGTTCATGATGTACAGAGAAACCTCTAGGCCAAACTTAAAATATGTAAGGAGGCAGCTTTAGACTGAACTTGGTTTAACAGAAGTGAAAGATCTGTATAAGGAAAGCAATAAAACACTGATGAAAGAAACTGAAGAGGACACCAAAAATGGAAAAATATTCCATGTTCATGGATTGAAATAATCAATATTGTCAAAATGTTCATACTGCCCAAAGCAATCTACAGATTCAATGCAATCCCTATCAAAATACCAATGTCATTCTTCACAGAAACAGAAAAAACAACTCTAAAATTTATATAGAACCAGAAAAGACCCAGAATAGCCAAAGCTATCCTAAACAAAAAGAACAAAGCTGGAGGAATCACATTACCTGACTTCAAATTATACTACAGAGCTATAGTAACCAAAACAGCATGATACTGTCATTAAAAAAGACATATGGACCAATGGAACAGATCGAGAACTCAGAAACAAATCCACATACCTACAGACAGTTAACTAATTTTCAATAAAGTGCCAATAACATACACTGAGGGAAAAGACAGTCTCTTCAATAAATGGTGCTAGGAAAACGGGATAGCTGTATCCAGGAGAATGAAACTAGGCCCCTATCTCTCACCATATACAAAAATCAAATCAAAATGCATTAAAGGCTTAAATCAAGACTTTAAACTATGAAACTACTACAAGAAAACTTTGGGGAAGCTCTCCAGAACGTTGTTCTCACAAAGATTTCTTAAACAATATCCTACAAGCACAGGCAACCAAAGTGAAAATGGATAAATGGGATTACATCAAGTTAAAAAGCTTCTACACAGCAAAGGATATAATCAACAAAGTGAAGAGACAACCTACAGAATGGTAGAAAATATTTGCAAACTACCCTTCTGACAAGGGATTAATAACCAGAATATATAAGGAACTCAACAACTCTATAGAAAAAAAATCTAATGATCGGATCAAAAAACGGTGGCAACAGACTTGAATAGATATCTGAAAAGAAGACACATAAATAGCAAATAGGTACATAAGAAGGTGCTCAACATTATTGACCATCGGAGAAATGCAAATCAAAACAACGAGTTATCATTGCACGCCAGTTAAGTGGCTTATATCCAAAAGACAGTCAATAACAAATGCTGGCGAAGATGTGGAGAAAAGGGAACCCTGTATACTGTTGGTGACAATGTAAATTAGTATAGCCACTGTGGAGAATAGCTTGTAGGTTCCTCAGAAACTAAAAATTGAGCTACCATATGATCCAGCAATTCCACTGCCGGGTGTATACTCAGAAGAAAGGAAATTAGTACCTCAAAGAGATCTCCGCACTCCCATGTTTGTTGCAGAACTATTAACAATAACTAAAAATTGGAAGCAACCTGTGTTCATTCAACAGATGAATGAACAAAGAAAATGCAGTACGTATACACAATTGAGTACTATTCAGTCATAAAAAAGAATGAGATCCAGTCATTTGCAACAACATGGATGGAACTGGAGATCCTTATGTAAGTGAAATAAGCCAGGGACAGAAAGACAAACATTACATGTTTTCACTTATTTGTGGGATCTAAAAATCAAAACAATTGAACTCAAGGACATAGAGAGTAGCAGGTTGGTTACTATAGGCTGAGAGGGTAGTTGGGGGCTGGGAAGGAGGTGGAGATGGTTAATAGGAACAAATATACAATGAACAAGACCTGCTATTTGATAGCACAACAGGGTAACTATAACCAATAATAATACGGACATTTTGAAATAACTTAAGGAGTGTAATTGGATTGTTTGCAACTCAATAGATAAATGCTTGAGGGACTGAATACCGCTTTCTCCATGAGGTGATTATTTTGCTTTGCATGCCTATATCAAAATATCTCATGCACTCCCAAATATATACACCTACTATGTACCCACAAACATTGAAAATAAAAAAAGAAACTTCATGTTAAATTCTTTTTAGAAATTGTATCAGGATAATATGCAGGACTGATGTAGATGTTGGGAAAGTGGGGCCTTCATACACTGCTAAGGAAAGAAATTCTTGGCTTTTGTAGAGAGCCATTTGATGATGCCTGGAAAAGTCTTCAAAATTCCAATCTTCT
>NW_012110119.1:1039676-1042879 GCF_000951045.1 Mandrillus leucophaeus
AGTCAATAACAAATGCTGGCGAAGATGTGGAGAAAAGGGAACCCTGTATACTGTTGGTGACAATGTAAATTAGTATAGCCACTGTGGAGAATAGCTTGTAGGTTCCTCAGAAACTAAAAATTGAGCTACCATATGATCCAGCAATTCCACTGCCGGGTGTATACTCAGAAGAAAGGAAATTAGTACCTCAAAGAGATCTCCGCACTCCCATGTTTGTTGCAGAACTATTAACAATAACTAAAAATTGGAAGCAACCTGTGTTCATTCAACAGATGAATGAACAAAGAAAATGCAGTACGTATACACAATTGAGTACTATTCAGTCATAAAAAAGAATGAGATCCAGTCATTTGCAACAACATGGATGGAACTGGAGATCCTTATGTAAGTGAAATAAGCCAGGGACAGAAAGACAAACATTACATGTTTTCACTTATTTGTGGGATCTAAAAATCAAAACAATTGAACTCAAGGACATAGAGAGTAGCAGGTTGGTTACTATAGGCTGAGAGGGTAGTTGGGGGCTGGGAAGGAGGTGGAGATGGTTAATAGGAACAAATATACAATGAACAAGACCTGCTATTTGATAGCACAACAGGGTAACTATAACCAATAATAATATGGACATTTTGAAATAACTTAAGGAGTGTAATTGGATTGTTTGCAACTCAATAGATAAATGCTTGAGGGACTGAATACCGCTTTCTCCATGAGGTGATTATTTTGCTTTGCATGCCTATATCAAAATATCTCATGCACTCCCAAATATATACACCTACTATGTACCCACAAACATTGAAAATAAAAAAAGAAACTTCATGTTAAATTCTTTTTAGAAATTGTATCAGGATAATATGCAGGACTGATGTAGGTGTTGGGAAAGTGGGGCCTTCATACACTGCTAAGGAAAGAAATTCTTGGCTTTTGTAGAGAGCCATTTGATGATGCCTGGAAAAGTCTTCAAAATTCCAATCTTCTAACCAATCATTCTGTTCCTAAGATAAATTCTAGGAATTTTTGCTTAGTCAGACATACATATGAGCAAAGATATATGTAAAAGGATACTCACTGCAGAATGGTGTATCATAATAAAACACTGGAAACAGCTTACTTACCTAACAGTAAAACGGTCATGAAATAAATTAGGGTACATGCTACACTGGAACACCATGCTGCTATTAAATGATCATACAGAGCATTTTTAACCCCCAAATACCCATTACCTGTTGCTAAATGAAAGTGGCAGTTGGTAGAGCACTTTATATAGTTGATTCCATCGGAAAAAGCATGGATACACAGGCACGAGGATGTTGGTGACAACTGTCTCTAGATTGTGAGATTGGATACTTTTAACTTTAATTTGTGTGTGTGTGTGTGTTGTTTATTTCTGCAGTCATTATGTAATTTAAATGGAAGGAGAAATTTGCACCGGGAAAAAAGCTTTCTTTAATGAGAAAGGAGAATTATATAATGTAGATTCTGGTTTGTAATGTAGTCCTTTAAGGGAGTCCATGCCTATTGTGTATAATTTTCTATTGCTATAACTCTTATGCCATCTTCTGGTCTAAATATAATTCAACTATTTGGGAATGTCTAGCATCAGAAAAATAGCATCATTTTAATGCTATTTCAGAAACTTTACTCATCCTGCTTATGATTCAAATATCTCTTTGCAAATCAAGTATAAAAATTGAAGTTGGCAACTTAAAAATTTATGATCAGAAAAAGCAGCGTCAGTGCAGCAGGAAGAGAACACTGAAAAATTTTGTCAAAATGTAACTTCAGAGAGATTAAATACACATATTCTTGAATTAATTTACATAAATTTTAAGTACAACATTAATGTAGTTCTAAATATTGATTTAGATACACTATAGAAAAAACACAGGACTTGGAATCAAAAAGCCTGGGTTTGAATACCACCTCTACCACTAAGTTATTACATAATCTGCACAAACTCATCTTCCCATTTATTTATTTCATCCGTATTAAATGAAGATAACATCTGTCTTTCTCACTACTTTTAATGCTTTTCCCTCCTTATTTTGAATATCTAAATTCCTATAAATTAGTATATATTGCTGGCTATACACTAAGGAAATAAGAGACTTTAGTTCAGAAAAGATAACCCATTATCTTTTTAGGACAGCAAGCAAAGTAACTGTTCAGAGTTGGTTGGTAATCTAGAGTTTATATCCTAGAATTAAAAAAAAAAATGTGTGTTATTACTCCACATATGCTGAGATATAAGGAATGAGCATTGGTAAAATAACATTCCCTTATCTAGCACATAATGAGGAATAATCACAGACCTGGAGAAAATAAAACCCCAAAAGTGCCAAAATAGAATGAAAAAGATATGAGCCCTAAGAAGATACAACATTAAAGTTTAGATTCACTAATCTGAATACAAAATCACTATTATTTCCTGGTGATAATTTTTAAAGGTAAAGCCTGAAGGCAGCTCCTGGCTCCATGTCTGGCTCCAAAACAGGTTCGGATATATGCTCAGTGATGCTTAGCTCTAGCTGCTGACTATTAACTAGATTCAGCTTTTTCCTCCAAACTATGTGGTGTTTTACCCTTTGCTACTGGCATGCCCTGTAGCCTCAGATGGGATAGCCATCATCCTCCATTTATTTTGGAGTGTATGTGACAATTAGTGAATATCTGTCCACAGTCCTGTACTCCACACCACTGGTCAGCTTCAGGAGAACAGGAACCCATGTTTTGACTCACCATTAAAACCCAAAGTCTGGCACAGTGTTTGGAACATAATAGATGCTTTGCAAATACTTTGGAATCAATGGTTGAATGAATGTAAAGAGTCAAGGGAAAGGAGGTAAAAAAGAAAAGAGGCCGGGCGCGGTGGCTCAAGCCTGTAATCCCAGCACTTTGGGAGGCTGAGACAGGCAGATCACCTGAGGTCAGGAGTTCAAGACTAGCCTGGACAATATGGTGAAAACTGTCTCTACTAAAAATACAAAAAAATTAGCCAGGCATGGTGGCGGGTACCTGTAATCCCAGCTACTCAGGAGATTGAGGCAGGAGAAGTGCTTGAACCCAGGAGGTGGAGGTTGCAGTGAGCCGAGATCATGTCACTGCACTCCAGCCTGGGTGACAGGGCAAAACTCTATCTCAAAAAAAAAAAAGAAAGGAGACAAAGATGTCCTTCCTTCCTTCCTTCCCTCCTTTCTCTCTCT
>NW_012110119.1:1043399-1050131 GCF_000951045.1 Mandrillus leucophaeus
AGAAATATCTTAGAAATATATAATTATTAAAGTAATATATGCTCATTAGCTAAATTTAAGGAAGGAATTACTTTAGATCTGTGGTGTTCCATGGTTATTTATGGACCTATATTGTACAACATTGACTTCTGTATGTGGCATTACAGGAGCGACATTCTGGTAAATACAGTCATAACAGCAGCGACATTCTGGTAAATACAGTCATAACAGCAGCACTGAATTATCAAGAAATGTTTACTTCGTGAACGAGATTCTGCCTTCTATGGCAGAAAAGTGTGTAAGAGACTTTATATGGAATAGTCAATAATAATGTTTAACTATTAACCTTCAGATTTTATGTAAAAACTCTTTTGGAACAATTCACTTCCTTGTTATAGTGTATCAATAGGTGAAGTTTTGCCTTATAAATTCTTATATAGAGAGGAAAATAGTGACATATTCAACATCGTGTCAAAAAGTTCACATTGGCTCTAGTAACTGCATGTTTGACAGAAGTAAACATTTGCCTAACACATATTAATTAGCATGTTTCACTGAACATATCAGTATTTGGCCAATTGCCAAGACATTTCAGGACTCCATAATTTTAGCTGAAGGTGGTAGCATCCTGTGCTGTTTTCCTGGGGTCTTAAAAAGAAAAATGACTGATCGATTTGGCATTGGTGCTGATGGGGCAGAGGCTCTGGTCTACTTGACCAGGAGTGACTCAAGTGACCTTCAATTTCTCATGGATAAGTCTCTGGTAAATTGTGGTGTTGTTAAAGAATTGTCAAAAATCTGGTGCTATAATACAAATATATCAACATAGTTTGCCTACATTTTTAAAAATGGCTTCAATTTTTACCTGTTACTAGTTTTATAATCTTTCTGATGCCTTGCACTGTATATTAGTGATAACTCATCTATATAGTACCTAAAAGTATTCTTAGTTACATTTATCATAATGAGAATAATCTAATTTGACTTAAATTGATTATGACATCATAAAAGCTTAAAAATTGTTTAAATTATTATGTTTATGTTTATGCCTTCATGAAAAGAATAAATTTTTAAAATTATGTTTGTTTAAACATTTAAACATTGTTTAATTAAATGTTTAAAATTGTTTACATTTATGCTTTCATGGAAGCTTGCTTTACAGAATGACATTTTTGAAAACAATAGCTGACATTTTCTATGTATTTTATAACATACAGGTATTTCTATTTTTCAATAGCAAGTGTCTTTTTGTATTATTGTTCTCTTTTAAAATATTTTATTACATAGATAAAGGATACTCTCCTCCAGCCATTGTTAAATCCCCTCTAATAACACTACAATGGTAGTTTATCAGAATATATCCTTTTGTCTCTGAACCAAAATATGTGAGGGGAAACAGCTTAACATTACATTATTTTTATTTGCCTCTCTATGTTAATGGATATATAAAAATGTTCTGTTACAAAAATTCTCTGTTGATACCAATGCAGGCTCATTTCGTTCATTCAGAGAAATAAAAAGTACCTGTGCCTCTATTAAACACATCATTTCATGAAGTGTGAAGATTTAGAATAAGATCATAAAATAAGAGACAAGGAGTAGAGAGAGAAATTAGTCTTGGTTGCCCTAGACATAAAGTTAAGAGAGAATGACTGCAGCTATTTGAGCCATTTTATTATGCTTATTTAGATCAGCTTGACTTATTTCAAATTCTTACAGTCTGTTCTCCATACCTGTCTTCTGGCTAATTACTGTACCTGTGCTGATTTATTTCCCTACCATGACATTCTCTATGGTATCAGAACAAGGGAAAATATTCTCTTGTTTGTGATATGATCCTACAATAACAGCTACTTCATGAGGAAGCAGTAGAGACATGTATCTGAATGACAGCTTGGGAATGAATAAGCTAGATTGAGCAGTACCCTCAACTGAAACTAAGTTAACTGGATTACACGTAAGTTGGCTCAATGGGGTCAACATTTCTTTCTTTACTAGACCCCTCCTCTGATTCTGCAGCACTACCTCAGGCAGCTGGGTCAAAGAACAGAACCTTCATCTTTCTCAAAATAATGGAGGTTGCAGGGCAGAGTCAGCAGCCACCAGCAACAGAGCTCTAGACTGAATACTTGTGTTGGTAGAATGCAGGCCCTTTTGCATTTGGGAAAACAAACAAACAGAACATGACCATTTTGTTTTGTTTCACTTTCATAAATCCTTAAGGGTGACACCAACTCAAATTATCCAGAAATGGAAATAAAATTATAAATAACACAATGAATATGACTAGGCTCTTCTTAACCTTATAGCACAGGACTCTAATGGGGCTGGCTAAGCCGGATCAGGCATGATTGGGGGTGCTGGGCACCTTCCGAGGCATAGCTTACCCCTCCTCTTAGAGGCTGGATTCTGTTTCACAGTTCATCTAGTTCATCTAGTTGCGGGCTGAGATCCTATTCTAACCTGGAGTACTTTCCTGAAACATCTTTCCCTTGATGTCTAGGAGCATTGCCATGGTCCACAGGCACTGTGGTGTCTCCATTGACTGAATCACTTCTCATAGATACTGGTTCATAGCATTAGCCAAGACTGACTCTGTGTTCCCTTTCTCCTCCCAATCAGGTTGGTGCAATTAATTTTCTGCTGGTTATACTCACATTCTGCCTTTCAGTTTCCAACATACTCAACCCTAGGTTTAGCCAAAAGGATCAATCAATCCTCGCAACCAAACCATCAACTTTGTGCTAGCCTTGTCATTCTCAGCTTTTTCTCCATGGTTCCTACATGTGGAGATTTTCTACTGCTTAACAGCCTACAGAGATGGTAAGACTGTCTGAGAACTGACTGAACTTCCAACTAAACATGGCTTAATTAATACAAGTGTTTACCTGTCATGACCCTCACTGGAGTCTTCTCTTTACAAGAAGCAGCAATATTGCCACACTGGAGAACATGTGAGCCTTAAAGCTATATCAGGTTGAGTAATGAGGTTATACCCTGAAATGACTCCCATGGAGAGTCACTAAATAGGCATTCTGCATGGCTCTCAACCACATTGCAGCCTGGAGATAGACTACAGTGTGCATCTGAACTAGGAGTCACGAGCCCTGGAAAACAGGATGTGATAGGGAAATAGATTGTGCTCCTGCCTATCTAGGATGGGGTGCTGGGGCAGCCTTCTCACTCCGTCTGCAGAGATATCAGCACACTTCACCAGTAGCTCCTCCCAAGCACCCTCTTGAGGACTGGTACTTGTGCTTACCATTGGGATATTCATGGGTAAACCAGGGGCACCAGCTCTGCCCAGCTGTGTCCTGCCACCTTCATGGAATAGGAAGCTTAGGACACGGGCATTCTACTATCTAGCCAATCACTTGAAACAACAGAGCACCTCACAGTAAACAAAAATCAGGTCACACACAGTTGCTAATGCAGCAGCTGACTCTTAACTGAAAACACCATCTACTAGCTTGTAGCTTAAATGACACAGCCCAATAAAAAATGTGCTGAGAGAAGTGCATGGGATTACAGAAGCAGAGACAAAAGACACAACCCAATACAAGTCTTTCCAGATGAGAAGGAACCAGCATAAGAATTCTGCTACCATGAAAACTCTGAGTGTTGTAGCACCACCAAAGGCTCACTCTAGCTCTCCAGAGGTGATCTCTAGCCAAAGTGGAGGCACAGAGACGACAGATGGGGAATTCAAATTATGGATTGCAAGGAAACTTAAATGACATTCAAGATAAGGTTGAAAATCAACACAAAGAAACCCGTAAAGGAATCCAAGAAACAAAGGAAGAGGTAAACATCTTAAAAATAAATCAATCAGAGCTATAGAACAGAAACACTCACTTAAAGAATTTTAGGCCGGGCATAGTGGCTCATGCCTGTAATCCCAGCACTTTGGGAGGCCGAGGTGGGCAGATGGAGACCATCCTGGTCAACATGCTGAAACCTCGTCTCTACTAAAAATACAAAAATTAGCTGGGTGTGGTGGTGTGCCCCAGTAGTCCCAGCTACTCAGGAGGCTGAGACAGGAGAATCGTTTGAACCCAGGAGGCAGAGGTTGCAGTGAGCCAAAATCATGCCACTGCACTCCAGTCTGGCAATAGAGCAAGACTCCATCCCCCTGACCCCCCCTCCAAAATCAAAAGAATTTTAAAATACAATTGAAAGTTTTATCAGTAGACTAGACCAAGCAGAAGAATTTCAGAGCTTAAAGATCAGTCTTTTGAACTAATTCAGTCAGACAAAAATAAAGAAAAAAAAGAATTTTAAAAAAGAAACAAAGTCTCCAAGAAATATGGGGTTATATAAAGTAATCATACCTACAAATTATTGGCATTCCTGAGAGAGAAGGATAAAATGTAAACAATCTGGAAATCACACTTGAGGGAATAATTCAAGAAAATTTCCCTAATCTTGGTGGAGACATAGATATCCAGATGCAAGAAATACAGAGAACACATGCCAGATACTACAGAAAATGAAAAACATCAAGGCATACAGTTACCAGACTATCTAAGGGAAATGGTTGAGAAAAAATTATTAAAGTCATCTAGAAAAAAAGGTCAGCTCACATACAAACGGTACTTCATCAGGCTAACAGCACACTTCTTAGCAGAGTTCTTACAAACTAGGAGAGATTGAGGGCCTATTTTTTATCATTCTCAAAGAAAAGAAACTCCAAATGAGAAGGCAAGGAGGCCCCACTCAGTGAGGATGGATAATCAGGGTCTGGCCTGAAGAGGCAATCTGGCCACGTTCTACCACAGCCAGTGTGCTCTTGAGGGAAGATGATCCATGATACCTCTTGAGACCAAACTGTCCAGCCTCCCTGGCTGCGGCAGGGGAAAAGCATGGCCTGGAGGCAATAGTGATGGCTGCTGCCCTTCCCCCCTGGGGGGCTTAGTGTCTTACGTAGCTAGCAGCTGCAATGTTGGCTGTTGCCCTTCCCCTAGGGAGCTCATCCAAGGGTTGGCAGCCTCAAAGACTGAAACTAGACAAACTCATTAAGAAGAGACAGAATCATTAAAAAAAACACTGAAAACCCAAAAGGCCAGAGTGCCCCTTCTTCTCCAAGTGACTGTAACACCTCTCCAGCAAGGGCACAGAACTGGACAGAGGATGAGATGGACAAATTGATGGAAGTAGGCTTCAGAGGGTGGGTAATAACAAACTTTGCTGAGGTAAAGGAGGATGTTCTAACCCAATGCAAGGAAGCTAAGAACCATGATAAAAGGTTACAGGAGCTGCTAACTAGAATAACCAGTTTAGAAAGGAACATAAATGATCTGATGGAGCTGAAAAACACAACATGAGAACTTCATAAGGCATACACAGGTATCAATAGCCGAATCAATCAAGCAGAATAAATAATATCAGATATTGAAGACTCTGTTGCTGAAATAAGGCAGGCAGACAAAATTACAGAAAAGAGAATGAAAAGGGATGAACAAAACCTCCAAGAACTATGGGACTATATATAAAGACTGAACCTACAACTAATTGGAGTACCTGAAAGAGATGGGGAGAATGAAACCAAATTGGAAAACACACTTCAGGATATCATCCAGAGAAACTTCCCCAATCTAACAAGACAGGCCAATATTCAAATTCAGGAAATACGGAGAACTACACTAAGATACTCAACAAGAAGATAAACCCCAAGACACACAATCTTCAGATTTTCCAAGGTTGAAATGAAGGAAAAAATGTTAAGGACAGCCAGAGAGAAAGGCCAGGTAACCTACAAGGGGAAGCCCGTCACACTAACAGAGGATCCCTCAGCAGAAACCCTATAAGACAGATAAAAGTGGGGGACAATATTCAACATTCCTAAAGAAAAGATTGTCAACCCAGAATTTCATATCTGGCCAAAGAAAGTTTCTAAAGGAAGAAGAAATGGAATCTTTTTCAAACAAGCAAATGCCAAGGGAATTCGTCACCACCAGACCTGCCTTGAAAGAGCTCCTGAAAGTAGCACTAAATATGGAAAGGAAAAACTGGTAACAGCCACTGCAAAAACACAAGAAAAGACAAAGACCAATGACACTATGGAGAAACTTGATCAACTAGTGTGCAACATAACTAACTAGCGTCATGATGACAGGATCAAATTCACACATAACAATATTAACCTTAAATGTAAATGGGCTAAATTCCCCAATTAAAAGACATAGACTGGCAAATTGGATAGAGTCAAGACCCATTGGTGTGCTGTATTCAAGAGACCCATCTCATGTGCAAAGACACACATAGGTTCAAAATAAAGGAACAGAGGAAAACTTACCAAGCAAATGGAAAGCAGAAAAAAGTGGGCTGCCATCCTAGTTATTGACAAAACAGACTTTAAACCAACTAAGATCAAAAAATACAAAGAAGGGCATTACATAATGGTAAAGAGATCACTGCAATGAGAAGAGCTAACTATCCTAAATATATATGCACCCAATACAGGAGTACCCAAATTCATAAAACAAGTTCTTAGCAACCTACAAAGAGAATTAGACTCCTACACAATAATAGTTGGAGACTTTAACACCCCACTGTCAATATTAGCCAGATCAACAAGACTGAAAATTAACAAGTATATTTAGGACTTGAGCTCAGCTCTGGATCAAGTGGACCTAATAGATATCTACAGAACTCTCCAGCCCAAAAAAACGGAATATACATTCTCCTGAGTGCAACATGGTACTTGCTCTAAAATCGACCACATAATTGGAAGTAAAACACTCCTCAGCAAAT
>NW_012110119.1:1050181-1063772 GCF_000951045.1 Mandrillus leucophaeus
AGGACAGCCAGAGAGAAAGGCCAGGTAACCTACAAGGGGAAGCCCGTCACACTAACAGAGGATCCCTCAGCAGAAACCCTATAAGACAGATAAAAGTGGGGGACAATATTCAACAGTCCTAAAGAAAAGATTGTCAACCCAGAATTTCATATCTGGCCAAAGAAAGTTTCTAAAGGAAGAAGAAATGGAATCTTTTTCAAACAAGCAAATGCCAAGGGAATTCGTCACCACCAGACCTGCCTTGAAAGAGCTCCTGAAAGTAGCACTAAATATGGAAAGGAAAAACTGGTAACAGCCACTGCAAAAACACAAGAAAAGACAAAGACCAATGACACTATGGAGAAACTTGATCAACTAGTGTGCAACATAACTAACTAGCGTCATGATGACAGGATCAAATTCACACATAACAATATTAACCTTAAATGTAAATGGGCTAAATTCCCCAATTAAAAGACATAGACTGGCAAATTGGATAGAGTCAAGACCCATTGGTGTGCTGTATTCAAGAGACCCATCTCATGTGCAAAGACACACATAGGTTCAAAATAAAGGAACAGAGGAAAACTTACCAAGCAAATGGAAAGCAGAAAAAAGTGGGCTGCCATCCTAGTTATTGACAAAACAGACTTTAAACCAACTAAGATCAAAAAATACAAAGAAGGGCATTACATAATGGTAAAGAGATCACTGCAATGAGAAGAGCTAACTATCCTAAATATATATGCACCCAATACAGGAGTACCCAAATTCATAAAACAAGTTCTTAGCAACCTACAAAGAGAATTAGACTCCTACACAATAATAGTTGGAGACTTTAACACCCCACTGTCAATATTAGCCAGATCAACAAGACTGAAAATTAACAAGTATATTTAGGACTTGAGCTCAGCTCTGGATCAAGTGGACCTAATAGATATCTACAGAACTCTCCAGCCCAAAAAAACGGAATATACATTCTCCTGAGTGCAACATGGTACTTGCTCTAAAATCGACCACATAATTGGAAGTAAAACACTCCTCAGCAAATGGAAAATAACTGAAATCATAACAAACAATCCCTCAGACCACAGTGCAATCAAATTAGAACTCAAGATTTGGAAACTCGCTCAAAACCACACAACTACATGGAAATTGAACAACCTGCTCCTGAATGACTCCTGGATAAATAATGAAATTAAGGCAGAAATAAAACATTTATTTGAAACCAAGAGAACAAAGAAACAACATACCAGAATCTTTGGGATGCAGCTAAAACAGTGTTTAGAGGGAAATTTATAGAAGTGAATGCCCACATCAGAGAGTTAAAAAGATCTCAAATCGACACCCCAATATCACAACTAAAAGAACTAGTGATGCAAGAGCAAACAAATCCAAAAGCTGGCAGGACACAAGAAATAACGAAGATCAGAGTGAAATTGAAGGAGACAGAGACACGAAAAACCCTTCAAAATATCAATGAATGACTAATAAAGAAGAAAAGAGAGAAGAATAAAATAGACACAATAAAAAATGATAAAGGGGATACCGCCACTGACCCCACAGAAATACGAACTATGATAAAAGAATATTATAAATACCTCTATCCAAATAAACTAGAAAATCTACAAGAAATGGAAAATTCCTGGACACATACACCCTCCCAAGACTAATCCAGGAAGAAGTCAAATCCTTGAGTAGACCAATAACAAGTTCTGAAATTGAGGCAGTAATAAATAGTTTATCAACCAAAAAAAGCCCAGACGGATTCATAGCAGAATTCTACCAGAGGTACAAAGAAGAGCTTGTACCATTCCTTCTGAAACTAATCTAAACAATTGAAAAGGAGGGATTCTCCTTGACTCTGAGGCCAGTATCATTCTGATAACAAAACCTGGCAGAGACACAACAAAAAAAGAAAACTTCAGGCCAATATCCCTGATGAACGTCAATGCAAAAATCCTCAATAAAGTACTGGGAAACTGAATCCAGCAGCACATAAAAAAGCTTATCCACCACAATCAAGTTGGCTTCATCCCCGGGATGCAAGATTGATTCAACATATGCAAATCAATAAACATAATCCATCACATAACCAGAACCAATGACAAAAACCATAAGATTATCCCAATAAATGCAGAGAAGACCTTTGATAAAATTTAACATCCCTTCATGTTAAAAACTCTCAATAAACTAGGTATTGATGGAACACATCTCAAAATAATAAGAGCTACTTATGACAAACACACAGCCAACATCATACTAAATGGGCAAAAGCTGGAAGCATTTCCTGAAAAACAAGACAAGGATGCCCTCTCTCACCTTGCCTATTCAGCATAGTATTGAAAGTTCTGGACAGGGCAATCAGGCAAGAGAAACAAATAAAGCATATTCAAATAGGAGGAGAGGAAGTCAAATTGTCTCTTTTGGCAGACAACATGATCCTATATGTAGAAAACCCCATCATCTCAGCCCAAAGGCTCCTTAAGCTGATAAGCAACTTCAGTACAGTCTCAGGATACAAAATCAATGTGCAAAAGTCACAAGCATTCCTATACACCAATAACAGACAAGCGGAGAGCTAAATCATGAATGAATTTCCATTCACAAATGCTACAAATAGAATAAAATACCTAGGAATATAGCTAGGATGTGAAGGACGTCTTCAAGGATAACTATAAACCACCACTCAAGGAAATAAAAGAGGACACAAAAAGTGGAAAAACATTCCATCCTCATGGATAGGAAGAATCAATATCATGAAAATGGTCATACTGTCCAAAGTAATTTGTAGATTCAATGCTATTCTCATCAAACTGCCATTGACATTCTTCACAGAATTAGAAAAAAAACTACTTTAAAATTCATATGGAACCAAAAAAGAGCCTGCATAGCCAAGACAATCCTAAGCAAAAGGAACGAGGCTGGAGGTATCTGAATACCTGACTTTAAACTACATTACAAGGCTACAGTAACCAAAACAGCATGTTTGGTACCAAAACAGACATACAGACCAGTGGAACAGAACAGAGACATCAGAAATAAGACTGCATATTGATCACCACCTTATCTTTGACAAACCTGACAAAAACAAGCAATGGGGAAAGGATTCCCTATTTAATAAATGGAGCTGGGAAAACTGGCTAGTCATATGCAGAAAATGGAAACTGGACCCCTTCCTTATGCCTTATACAAAAATTAACTCAAGATGGATTAAACTCTGAAATGTAAAACCCCAAACTGTAAAAACCCTAGAAGAAAATCTAAGCAATACCATTCAAGACAAAAGCATGGACAAAGATTCTACGATGAAATTGCCAAAAGCAACCACAACAAAAAACAAAAATTGACAAATGGGATCTAATTTAACTGAAGAGCTCTTGTACAGCAAAAGAAACTCTCATCAGTGAACAGGCAATCTACAGAATGGAAGAAAATTTTTGCAATCTATCTTTCTGACAAAGGGCTAATATCCAGAATTTACAAGGAATTTAAATAAATTTACAAGAAAAAAACAAACAAGCCCATCAAAAAGTGGGCAAAGGACATGAACAGACACTTTTCAAAAGAACACACATATATGGCCAGCAAACACATGAAAGAATGCTCCACATTACTAGCCATCTGAGAAATGCAAATCAAAACCTCAATGAGATACCATCTCGCCAGTCAGAATGGCTATTACTAAAAAGTCAAAAAATAACAGATGTTGACAAGGTGGCAGAGAAAAGGGAATGTTCATACACAGTTGATGGAAATATAGATTAGTTCAGCCCCTGTGGATAGCCGTTTGGAAATTTCTCCAAGAACTTAAAACAGAACTATCATTCAATCCAGCAATCCCACTACTGAGTATATACCCAAAGTAAAATAAATGGTTCAACCAAAAAGACACATGCACTTGTATGTTCACTGTAGCACTGTTCACGATTGCAAAAACACAGAGTCAACCTAGGTGCCCAATAACAGTGCATTGGATAAAGAGAATGTAGTATATAAGGACCATGGAAAAACTATGAAGTTATGATAAAAAATATTATGTCCTTGCAGCAACATGGATAGAGCTAGAGGCTATTACACTAAGCAAACTAATGCAAGAACAGAAAACCAAATATCACATGTTCTCACTTACAAGTGGGAGCTAAACATTGGGTATTCATGGATGTAAGGATGGCAACAATGGACACTGGAGACTAACAGAGTGAGAAGGAAAAGAGGGGAGCAAAGGCTGAAAAACTAAGTTTTGGCTACTATGCTCACTATCTGAGTGATGACATAATTTGTATCCCTGCAGCTCACAGCCAATCAGCCATCCAGACTTTGGAATTGAACTAAAACGTTGGCTCCTTCCTGGGTCTCCAGACTGTCAGGCAACCTTGCACATTCTGGACTTGCCAATTTCTATATAACACAAGTCAATTTCTTAAAATAAATGTCTTTCTCTCTATCTATACAGACTTCCAGCTAGTTCCATTTCTCTACATAACCCTAATTCAATAATTAAGTCATCAAAAACTTGATGTTCCATGTACTGTACTGTGGTTCGAATGTGTCCCACAAAGTTCAAGTGTTGGCAGTTTAATTCTCAATGCAACAGTATTGAGAGGTAAGACCTTTAAGAGGTCATTAGGTCATAAGGGCAAAACCTTCATGAATAAATTAATATAGTTGGTTCATTATTGTAAGTGAATAGTTATAAAAGACAATTAGGTCCTCTCTTGCTCTCTCTTGCCTGTGATACCTTCTGTCGTCTTATGACACATCCAGGACATAGGAGAATTCCAAGGGTGAAGGAGAAGCAGGAGCCCATGAGGAGACAGCAACAAGCCAGAGAACAACCATTTCATCAAAGGGAGGGGTTGTGAGGGCTGAAGAGAGATTGTTAAGACAGAGAGAGAGCAAGAGAGTCAGGGAAGAAAGAGGAAGAAATTCATAGACAAGGAAGAAGTTTGTAGAAAAAGGAAGTTTTGACTGCATTGAGAGGTGGAGTGTTTGGGGACAAACTAATGATACTTTGTAAATAACAGGGGAAAAAAAAAATCTCCTGAGAAGAAAAAACAGTAATATAAGAAAGAATATGCAATTACAGTACACTACATGGTTTAGCTGTGATAAAGCAAACATCAAATTGCAATCTTACTAAAAATTATGATTTATAACTTGAGAAAATGGTCTATTCTGCTATTAATGCTTGTGATTGCATTATGAAAATTTTGAAGCATGTTTTTTGGCTCTATCATGTCAGTTATGTTCTTTTCTTTACTGGCTATCTTGTCTGTCACCTCCTTTATCATTTTATTGTGATTCTTAGCTTCCTTGGATTTCAATGTACTCCTGCATCTCAATGATCTTCATTATTATCCATAATCTGAATTATATTTCTGTTATTTCAGCTATCTCAGCTCAGTTCAGAACCCTTGCTGGAGAGGTGGCACAGTCATTTGGAAGAAAGGACTCTGGCTTTTTGAATGTCAGATTTCTTGCTTTGGTTTTTCTCATTTTTATAGGCTGGTGTTTCTTCAATCTTTGAAGTTGCTGACCTCTGAATGGGTTTTTTCTTTTCCCTTTTATCCTATTTGATGATCCTGAGTATTTGTGGTAAAAGGTGCATTCAGCCAACTGGCTTCATTTCTGGAAGATTTTAGGGGGACAATGCTCAGCTTCCAGTCCTGAACTTCGTGGTCTAATTATGGGAAACTAGTATTGGTCTCCAACTTTGTTCTCTAGCTCCTTGAGGTTAGGAATCCACTGCACTGAAGGGTGGAGAGGGTGGGGACGAGATGTTCCCAGACCACTGGTCATTACACTTCAACAGATGGTGTCAGCCAAAGCATTTCATAACACAGTGGCAGCAGGGTGCACCCTCATTCATATGTCCCAGCAGCAGCAGCAGCAGCAGCAGCATGGTGGGGTGTATGATCATCAGCTGCAGTAGGGTGCTAGTGGGTGCCAGGATGCTTGCCTTTGTGCCCATGTTCACCACAGGACAGAGGCAGCACAGCTTGGGGGATTGGGGTGTCCCTGCCAGTGAGTGACAGTGACTATGCACACCTTCACTGGGGTGGTGGTGTTAGCACAGGGGTGGGGCGCTGGCAGGGTCATGTCTGTGTGTGTTCTCTGTGGGCTGCAGGTATGGGTGAATGTTCACGATTGGGGAGGGTCCATTCTTCTCTGTGCCTAGCTTCACTCCTGTGGCAGTGTTGGTGCAAGGGTGGGGTGCTGGTGGAAGTGGGCTGGCTGGCTCTGTGTCTGCCATGGCTCTGACTGCAATGGGGGTCCAATGGGTGAAAGAGGGATGGAGTGTACTCTCATGCAGTGGGAAGGCAGGGTGCACACGGAGTGCTAGTAGGGCAAAGAAGGCAAAACCCACCCATGCCCAAATGCACCAGCAAAGCAATGTAGGGGTTTGCTGTGGGCCTGAGGGAGACTGCAGTGTTGGGAGGAAGCAAGTAGACTGGTGCGTGGTTGTAGGGGCCGTCCCGTTGGAGTTCTCAGCTGGTTAGGCAGGTCTGCCAGGGCAGGAACTATGATGCAGAACACCAGGGCACCTAAGTGTGCCCTGCAAGCAAGTGTGGCCAGTCTGAGACCCCAGGAGAGACCAGCTGGCCAAGGAGTGCTCAAGTTGGACTGGTCCTTCCTGTCTGATGGGCAAGACTGCCCTACAGAGTTCAGGTCCCACAGTTCCCCCAGGGTTAAAGTCGGCTATGGGGGCAAGTCAAGCCTGGGCTGATGGGCTTCCCTGGTCATGCTCTGCTGCAGATACTCCCGCAGCAAACTCTCTGGGCTCCACATCAGCTGGCTTGCTGTCCATATCACTTCTTTAAGCAGCTCTCCTTGCTAACTTGTGTGTCCCTGGTGATTGAGGGGTCTCCTCCTGTCAGGATTCCAGAGGCCCCTGGTTAGAGTGGGTTGCCCCTTTCCAGTTCAACTCACCAGTTGCTGGGGGCCAGAACAAGTCCCAGTGCACAGTAGCCCCAAGCAGGGCTCCTAGCTTCCTCTCCTTTCAACCCAGCTTCTGTTTCTTCCCTCCATCCACTCTCAGGGGACTCCCTCTGAAGATCTGTTAGGAGTCCGCCAGTCTTCAGAGTCCCTCAGTGACAGCTGTTCCATGTGGCTGCATCTAGTCAGCCATCTTGCCCTCTCTCTCATAAGCATTTTTTAAAGAAAAATGAGGCCAGGCGCGGCGGCTCACGCCTGTAATCCCAGCACTTTGGGAGGCTGAGGCGGGCGGATCACAAGGTCAGGAGATCGAGACCATCCTGGCTAACACGGTGAAACCCCGTCTCTACTAAAAATACAAAAAATTAGCCGGGTGTGGTGGCGGACACCTGTGGTCCCAGCTACTCAGGAGGCTGAGGCAGGAGAATGGTGTGAACCCGGGAGACGGAGCTTGCAGTGAGCCGAGATCGCGCCACTGCACTCCAGCCTGGGCGACAGAGCAAAAAAAAAAAAGAGGCAAATACTAGAAAAAAAAATAGCTAAAAGAAGTGAAAACAGTTGCTTCCTGTGAATATGAACTGACTATCTGTAGGAGTGGGATGTGAAATAGCCTATTTAATATTATAAAACTTGCAGAACTATTTTATCTTTTAAAGCATATATATGTAATTTTATGGAAGTAAAGCTAAGAAATAAAAATTAAAATATTTGAAAAAATAAGAAAAACCTAACTTTTATTACACATGCTACCGGAGTATCACCTTATTGAAAAAATCACAGTCTGTATGTATTTCTTCTTGTTGGCCCAATTTTGTAAGTCCTTTAGCCTTAAATGGCATGTTTTGGTTCAAAGAAAAGATCAAAAATTTAAAAATATTTTTATGAAAGAAGATCAATAAGTTAATGTCAACATTCCTATAAATTGAATGGATGTCACATATATGCTTCTTCATCTGTTGACTGTTCCAATTTCGCTACCAGAGATTTTTTAAAAAGTGGACTGTGGGTGGCCCACTAGTCAGATTTAACTCCCTGATGTAATTTATAGTGTATAGACTATATGTTTGCATAGTTTTCTAAAATCGTTAAAAATTAGTATCCTCTTTTAAAATATGGAAGATTTAGCATAAAATCTTTAAGCATTGGCATCCTTTAGAGAATTGTGATTTGGCTACATTGGGCCTATATTCCCACATGGCTACATTAGCAGAAGCTGAGTAAGGGACTAGTTAAATTGGTATTCTCCCACATGCAGTTATAAAAAAGAATAAGAAATCTCTTTAGGCAATGAATATATATATATGTACAACATAAACTAATAACATTAAAAAACTCCAAAGACACAGAATAATGCATGTAATGTGCTACCATTTGATAAAAAATGAAAATATAAGTTTATATATGTAGTAAAACATGCACAGAATGCTCTGCAAGCATACATAAACAATTGATAATATCTGAAGGCAGGATCTGGTGTCTGGGGGACAGGAAGAAGGAATCATTTTGGTGACTATTGAATATTGGACTATGAAAATATATACATCTTCAAAAACTAAGGTGATTTTAAAAATTCAGAATTACTGAGCTCTAGAAATATAAATATGTATATATAATACATAATTATGTAAATATAACTCTAGAAATATGAATTTATTTCTATGTAGTATATATTCATAGAAATATATAATAGTTCTTCCCCCTTTGATGGAATGCTTTGATGACCACATCTAAGGATGCTAAGGATGGAATGATACAAAGCTAATTCTTTTTTGCACTTAAAAACACCAACACCCAAATCCCCAAATCTTTCACTAGCATTTCTTCTGTTCTTTTTCGATGTTGCTATTCTCTACTGAGTTTCGTTCTATGCCTACAAAATTATACCACCCAAAGAAAGAAATGTTAAAGACACCACATTACCAAATCTACAGTGTTAATTCCTGAGAGTTAAACATTTCTAATTGCAAAGACAATATGTCTGCTTCATAATTCACTGAATTATTTTTAAATATTTCCTCAACCTGAATATTATTATACTAGATCGCCAATTATTTTTTTCCACTTGCATTTGCTATAATAATAACCAGAAGGACTCTTCCTTTGATTGAGGGGCTCAGAAACGTCTTACAGAACAATGATCCCAGTTTCCTTCTCCGGATTTTAACTCTTTTCTAATCATCATATTCTTTGATTTCAATTCTGATTGAAGGGAGCTCTCATGTGTCTCAAAGGTGAGTGAGTAGCTTTAGTGGACCTTCCATAACTACTGACTTAGCCTTATTTTATACAGACAAGCCCAGCAGCTGGGCAGAAATGGGGCCATGCACACAAGTACTTTCAGATGTTAATGCCAAATTGACTGAACAACCCACCAACCTACTCAGTGGACTTGAGTACTTTTGCAGCCCTATGAGAGGACCCAATGGAAGTATTGAGGATATACAACACATGGAGGCAGAGTCTGTTTAGGCAGAAAATTGGAAGAACTTCAGAGGGAAAAAAGAGAAAGGAGAAATGAGACCCTAGTTATTTGATTTTTTTGTCCCTTAAAGCAAGGCTGAGGTTTCTATTTTAGTTTTTATTCATGTCATAGTTTATTTTCTATTAAAAGACATCAAAGAATAAAGCAGTGTTTATCTGAATAGGGTATGATTTTTTAAACTACTGAAATGACAATGATGATAGTTATGCCAATTTTCTGAGCCTTTTAGGTTGATAACATATTTTTCTTGATGAAAACTGGTTATCATAATAGAATTTTTAAAATAAAAACTGTTATTTTTATAAACTATTATAAAGAATGACTAATATTTTAACAATTCATATGATTAGTGGGTAGGAACAGTAAGGTATAACTAAACACAAATGCTCAGTAAGTTAAATATGTCTATAGTGCTTTTTAAAATCAAAATTGTACAGGAGATATGTTAGCATATTGAAACCATTAAAGTAGGGTGAGTCACTAAAGATGATTAAGACAAATATCTTTTTCCTACCTCTTAGTTACTTAACTTTTTCTAGTTTCTAAACTGTGATCTAGTAAGACATTGCTGTAGACTAATACACCTTCTGTCCCCGATGGAAGGGAGCATAACATAGAGATTAATTAATAATGTCAATTCAGGAGAAAGAGCTCCCAAGTTCTAATACTAGCATCATCATTTACTAACACTGTGACCTTGGGAAAGATCCTCATCCATCCTCTCAGGGGCTGAGTTTCTTTATATGTGAAGGGGAATGATTAATTGTAACTACCTAAAGGATTTATTAGGAGGATTGAGTTTAATAACAACTAAAAGAACTTAAAATAGTGCCTGGTACATTGTAAGTGCTTAATAAATATTGGGTATAATTGTTATTACAGCTAGATCCAAAGAATTATTTAATTTTCTTGATGTACTTAACAACAAAGATATGCCCAATTTCCCAACTCCTGAAGATTAAAACAGAGGAGATTGAGCTGTAACAGTTTATCTGCTATTTCTCAACCACCCTGATAGGACAACAGTCAGCCCTATGGGCAGCTACTGTGCCTGAAGAAATTCTAGTGTCAGAGTTTCTATGGCAAAGATCCCTTCTACAGGAATGGGGATTATTTTACCCCTTTCACAAATGTTGCTTCAGTGTAACCCACAAAATTTTGGTTATATTGATTCAGTAATAGCGCGGACAGCTCAGAGCTATAGTGTAACAGCTGATAGTAAGCAAGAAAAATTATGATTTTGTAGATTTTACCCATTGTTACAATGGGAGCCATGTTCTCTTGTGACTTTCTAGATCCTAATGAGAAGCAGAACTAACTTGGGCATTATTTTGTCAAATAACTTTTATGCTCTAGCATTTCTCTCCTTTAATTCTAGAACTATTTCACATATAATAGAACTTTAGATATTTTCCCACATGTCTCTGAGGCAATGCTGATATTTTCTCAATCTTTCTCTCTTTATTCTTCTGATTGGATAATTTCTAGTAGTTTATGGACTCTTTCCTCTGTACCCTGCTGTTAAGCCAGCCAGTAATTTTTAATGTAATAGAATATAGTTTTAGTCCTAGAATTTCCTTATTGAGCACTTACTGAGTCCCAGAGGTGACTTTATGTTATGTTTACACCTTAATTTGACATGGATTTTGGAAAGTCATAACTCTTCAAAACCATAGTACACCCTTTTCACATTGATTCTCCTTGTTTCTACTTTAAAATAGTTCACTGAAATCAAATACCGTTTAGTAGAGCCGCTGTTTGCAGGGAAGTGGCAGAGGAAAACATTTATCTCAGCCCTCTAGATGAGGTATAAATTCTCCTCTAATTTAACTCTGTATTGATTGGACATGTCTTTAGTATCCTTCTTGTTCATATTCACAACTAGTTTACTCATATTCATGTGATTGTCCTGTCCATTTTAGCAACTTATTTTCTATGTCACATCTAATGTGTCTTAAATTCAAAATTGTAAAGGAGATATGTTAGCATATTGGAACCATTAAGTAGGGTGAGTCACTAAAGATGATTAAGACAAATATCTTTTTCCTACCTCCTACTTACTTAACTTTTTCTAGCTTCTAAACTGTGATCTAGCAAGCCATTGCTTTAGACTAATACACCTTCTGTCCCCGATGGAAGGGAGCATAACATGGAGATTAATTAATAATGTCAATTCAGGAGAAAGAGCTCCCAAGTTCTTGGTCAAAAATAAATCAGTCCATTCTAATTTGAATATTCATCTAAGTAGCTTCGGGATAAGGTCCATAGCAGAAATTTTTCTCAGATACCAGTACCAGGAACAGCTGTGCATCTCCTAAACAATTGGCTTGTTTGTGAATCTTCAAACAATCGTTTGTAGTACTGTGAATCTTGAAACTGATTGTTTTTCCCTCTTTGCTTTGTCACTAAAAGAAATTCAGAGTCAAATGTGTAGCTCACCTCTAAAAATACTACATAAACTTATGATAAAGATTTTGGTGTACTAACCTTAGCTTGTTTTATTTTCTACCATTGTTTTCTTTTGTACCAGATAGTATCATCAATTTATCCTTTCTATATTTGTGTGATTTGTAAGAAACATTAACTTTTAAAGTATATGTAATTAATGAATAAAATTTAATTACTATTCACAAATGGAAATGCTCCAGATTGTGAGATTCAACCCTTTATATCCTAATCCTGGTGAGAAAAGTGTTGTGAACAACATAATCCATTTCCCACTTCTTTGAATTATCCGTGATGTGCGTTTATTTTAAACCTTGGTCAGTGAACTGGTTTCTGAATATTCCTATTTTACTCCCACTCTGAGAAATGTACATTCTACTTGGAATTAATAAAATTTATTGAGACAAAGTTCTCATTTCTTTGTAAGTAGCACTCGTACTCTTTAGTTTCTATGTGCCTATCATTGTAATTAACATTGCTATATTCCACTGCAACAACCATTCTTGTTGGAGAGTATCTAGAAACTTTCTTAAGTCAGATAATTTTTGCTTAAAATTAAAAGTCTTGACCTTTGTGGTAGTTACATTGAATATTCGTTTTATAATAATTAGTTGTGTCTAGATTTTGTATGAGTTTTTCTAAATGTATCATAATTCACAATAAGAAAGTTTTTCATAAGTAATATTACTAAAAACCCATCCAGATAAAAAATTAATTATAAATATAATCCTGGGGAGATACATAAACAAATTTAGGAATTATGAAAAAATGTATTCAGCTTGGTCAACTAGTTGATCTGAACCAATTCTACTGCTAAGAACAACCAGAAAAGTTTGATAAAAATTGTTTTTAAAAATATGAGAATATTGGTGAGCTACAAAGGAAGAAATGAATGCCTGGAACAAAAGCACAGAGAAGAAAACCCAGAAAGGCAAGCCTGATATTTGGACTACTTTTCTGCAGAGGTAGTAACTAATTCTACAAGAGAAGTTTCGGAGGCTGAGAAGCTAAACTGAGCTTCCAACAGCATTGTGAGCTTAGGAGGGTGCAAACAAGAATGTAGAGGCTTCCAAGGAGAGGGAGGGCCCTACAAATTTCCAAATTTTAGGAGAAGACCTCTACCTAAGGATTGAGGGTAAACTGATGTAGTCCAGCCCTCACAAGGACTGACATTCAATTTTGAATCACTTCAATTCCTGAGTGGATTAAGGTAAGCTGGTATTGCTTTTGTTCCAACGTATCTGCCAGAAACAAATGCAAATATTATTTGAGATGAAGTTAACTTTACTTTAGACTTCAAATTACCTCTATACTTCTTCAAATACCAACAACTGGCATGAAATTTAAAAGATCAGGCACATGGGGAGACAAAACTATGGGATGGAAACCAAGGAAAACAATAGACAATATAACAGATGCTCAGATCATCCAGTTAGTGACATTTCAGACACAAACACTGATTGTTTAAATCATAAATAGTAACAATTTATTATGTGGTTTAAATTATCTGTAAAAGTCAAATGTATGACAATAATAGCACAAAGTACAGCAAGTGTATAAATCAAAGTATAGTTTAGAAGATTCTTACATTATAAGGAAGTGCTGTAATATTAATTTAAAATAGACTGTGATAAGTTAAGGATACATATTATAATAACTAAAGAAATCACTAAAAATAAAAGAATTACAGATAAAAATTTAAAAGAGAAGATAAAATGAAATATATAAAAAATTGACTAGTCAAAA
>NW_012110119.1:1065347-1130277 GCF_000951045.1 Mandrillus leucophaeus
AAATAAAAAAATAAAAAGCAGAGAGTATTAGAGTGGAAAAAAAGCAATGCCCAACTATATGCTATTTTGAAAGAAATGCATTACATATAAAGACATAAATATATTAAAAGAAAAAATATGATGAAAATAGTAAGAATGAGAAAGAAGTATTTATATTAATAAGACAATGTAGATGTCAAGAAAAGAAGTACCACCAGAGACATCATCATTACATCATGACAAAAAAGCTTACTCATTAAAAAGACATATCAATTCTATTTCAAGAATGAGCAAATGCAGTCTGTGAGCTAAATCTGGCCTGCTACCTGTTTTTTTCTTTTTTTATATTTTACTTTAAGTTCTGGGAAACATGTGCAGAAGGTGCAGGTTTCTTACATAGGTATACATGTGACATGGTGGTTTGCTGCACTCATCAACCTGTCATCTAGGTTTTAAGTGCTGCATGCATTAGGGGTTTGTCCTAATGCTCTGCCTCCCTTTCCCCTCAACACCCTGACAGGCCCCGGTGTGTGATGTTCCCCTTCCCGAGTCCATGTGTTCTCATTGTTGAACTCCCACTTATGAGTGAGAACATGCAGTGTTTGGTTTTCTGTTCCTGTGTTAGTTTGCTGAGAATGATGGTTTCTAGTTTCATCCATGTCCCCGCAAAGGATATGAACACATTCTTTTTTATGGTTGTATAATATTCCATAGTGTATATGTGCCACATTTTCTTTATCCAGTCTCTCATTGATGGGCATTTGGGTTGGTTCCAAGTCTTTGCTATTATAAATAGTGCCACAATAAACATATGCGTACATGTGTCTTTATAGTAGGATAATTTATAATCCCTGAGTATATACCCAGTAATGGGACTGCTGCATCTAATGGCATTTCTAGTGCTAGATCCTTGAGGAATCGCCACACTGTCTTCCACAATAGTTGAACTAATTTACACTCCCACCAACAGTGTAAAAGGGTTCCTATTTCTCCACATCCTCTCCAGCATCTGTTGTTTCCAGACTTTTCAATGACCGCCATTCTAACTGGTATGAGATGCTATCTCATTGTGGTTTTGGTTTGTATTTTTCTAATGACCAGTTACAATGAGCTTTTTTTCGTATGTTTGTTGGCCACATAAATGTCTTCTTTTGAGAAGTGTCTGTTCATACCGTTTGCTCACTTTTTTCATGAGGTTGTGTGTTTTTATCTTATAAATTTGTTTAAGTTCCTTGTAGAATCTGGATATTAGGCCTTTGTCAGAAGGGTAGATAGAAAAATTTTCTCCCATTCTGTAGGTTGCCCGTTCACTCTGATGGTAGTGTCTTTTGCTGTGCAGAAGCTCTTTAGTTTAATTAGATCCCATTTGTCTATTTTGGCTTTTGCTGCCATTGCTTTTGGTGATTTACTCACCAAGTCTTTGCCCATGCCTGTGTCTTGAATGGTATTGCCTAAGTTTTCTTCTAGGGTTTTTATGGTTCTAGGTTTTATGTTTATGTCTTTAATCCATCTTGAGTTAATTTTTGTACCTGTTTCTTTCTTTTTGTTTGTTTTTTGTCTGCTTTTTTTTTTTTTTTTTTTTTTTTTTGACAGAGGCTTGCTCTGTTGCCCAGGCTGGAGGTGCAGTGGCCTGATCTTGGCTCACTGCAAGCTCTGCCTCCTGGGTTCACACCATTCTCCCGCCTCAGTCTCCTGAGTAGCTGGGACTACAGGTGCCCACCACCACGCCCGGCTAATTTTTTGTATTTTTAGTAGAGATGGGGTTTCACTGTGTTAGCTAGGATGGTCTTGATCTCGTGACCTCATGATCCACCCACCTCAGCCTCCCAAAGTGCTGGGATTAGAGGCGTGAGCCACCACACCTGGCCCCTGTTTCTTTTTCAAATGATGTTTTATGAATGCAGTCATCCTTATTTGATTACATATTGTTTTTGTCTACTTTAGAGCTACAAAGACAGATGTGGGTTGTGACAGAGCCAGTATGACCCCTAAAATCTAAATTTTTTACTATCTGGCCATGTATTTTTTTTAAATGCCAAGTTTATTATGTGCATACAAATTAATAATAGAGCTTCTAAATACAGAAGAAAAAAACTGAAAAACTAACAAAAAAACAAGAAGTTCCAAATATTTAGCAATCAACTGGCACATTTATAAATAATCCCTGAATCATAAAATATTAGCAAATCAAATCAAGAAATATAAAAAAAGTTTACCCCTTCAAGACTAAGGATTTTTTATCCCAGGATTGGTCTCATGTTGTAAAGTTAAACATTGTAATTTACCACATTAACAGAACAAAACAAAAATTATATGGTCATTTAACTAGATCCAAAAAATCACTAGACATAATTCAATACCTATTTATGATTGTTTTAAATCTCAGAAAACTACAATGAAAAGAAAGTTTATCAATCTGACCAAGGGCATCTACAAAAATTTTCAGCTAACAGTATATTTAATGGTAAAGACTGAACATTTTACCCCTGAATTCTTACCACTTGTATTCAACATTCTACTAACCTGTACAACAAGAACTAACCATGAAATAAGGCAAGAAAAAAAATGTATATATGGAAAAGAAATAAATAAAAAGGTCTTTATTTTAAGATGAAATGATAGTCAATTTAGAAGATCCAAAGGCATCTACAAAACAACTGTGGGAGTTAATAAATGAACTAAGTAAATCCACAGGATACAGATTCGATGCTATCTCTATCAAATTACCAATGTCGTTTTTCACAGAATTAGAAAAAAAATTCTAAAATTCATATGGAATCAAAAAAGAGCCCAAATAGCCAAAGCAATCCTAATCAAAATGAACAAAACCACAGCATCACATTACCTGACTTCAAGAATATTTCAAGGCTACGGTAACCAAAACAGCATGGTACTGGTACAAAAATAGACACATGGACCAATGGAACAGAACAGAGAATCCAGAAATAAAGTTGCACACCTACAACTAACTGATCTTTGACAAAATTAACAAAAATAAGCAATGGGGAAAGGACTGCCTACTCAATAAATGATGCTGGGGGAACTGGCTAATCATATGCAAAAGGGTGAAACTATACCCTCATCCCTCACTATATATAAAAATTAACTCAAGAAATATAAAAGACTAAAATATAAAACCTCACACTATAAAAATCCTAGGAGAAAACCTAGGAAACACTATTCTGGACATCAGCCTTGGCAAAGAATTTATGACTAAGTCTTTAAAAGCAATTGCAACAAAAACAAAACTTGACAAGTGGAACCTAATTAACCTAAAGAGCTTCTGCACAGCAAAAGAATAAACAGATAACCTACAGAATGAGAGGAAATATTTGCAAACTATACATCCAACAAAGTGCTAATATCCAGAATGTACAAGGAACTTAAACAAGTCAAGAATAAAACTAATAACCCCCAAAGAAGACATACAAGTGTCCAATAAACATGTGAAAAAATGGTCAATATCACTAATCATCAGAGAGATGCAGATCAAAACCACAATGAGATACCATCCCACATCAGTCAGAATGGCCATCATTAAAAAGCCAAAAGATAACATGTTGGTGAGGATGGAGAGAGGAAAAGGGGCAAGAGCTGCAAAAATTCCTATTGGATACTATGTTTACTATCTGGGTGATAGGATCAACTGAAGCTCAAACCTGAGCATCACGCAATATACTCTTGTAACAAAACTGCACATGCACCCCCTGAATCTAAAATTAAAATTAAAATTGTTTAAATATAAGAAGAATTTTAAAAACGATAAACTAAAATCTAATCTTTTTTTCTTGTTCAGTTCAAACTTCTTATCTTGTTAAGCTTGTAAGTGTTATTATATTTTTCACTAGGGTTCATTTAAATTAATCCTCAAGGGTTCACTGTATAACTTTAATCATGTGGCAGAGAATTTGTTCTATAAAAAACCCTGCTTTCAAAAGCAGATTTTGGCAATGACTAAGCCCCAGGATGCTGAAGAATGGAGTATATCCTAAAAATTAAAAACAATGCCATTTCTAGGTAGCCTCTGACCCCTGAAATGTACCTATCTTATCTGCTGAAGTCCTGAATCCACTGGGCTTATGCCTTTAAAAGGGTGGAGCCATGACATGAATGCAAGGATTATAGGCAAAAGTAGATAATTCAGTGTACTCAGCGGAACAGAAACTGTCATCTTCTGAAGAAGCATGATGGAAATGTGAATGTCAACTTATCAGCAGTGGCATATGTTGATGTCATGCTGAATTTTTAAAAATAGGTCCATTAATCATTGTCCTGCTAGGCTATCTAAGTTTCAGTGTAATGCAAAAATGAAGAATTTAATCCTTGGTATTAGATACTTGACCTCAGCCATTAATTGAATCTGTGTGGTAGATTGTATTTCTCAAAGGTAGCTCTAATAGAAACTCCTATCCTACATTTTCTTTTGTGATGTGAGTTTTCCACAATCCCCCCAATGTCCATGTCTCCAGCTCCTGAATCTGGGCAGGCACTGTAACTGCTCTAATCAATAGAACATAGTGGCAGTGATGCCCTGCCAATTTAGGCTATTGCCCTTCAGTGGCCTGGCATATGTGCTTTGACCCTTATGGATGCCGGTCCCCATCTAAGGAGTACAAATACTCTGAGATCACCATGCTGTGAGAAGCCCGTGCCATGAGAAGCCCATGCCATGTGGACAAACCTTGGAGGATGAGACACCTTGTGGAGAACAAGAGAGGTAAAGGAAACTGGGGTGCTGAATGTGTCGTAAAGAAGCCTTCTTGAAAGTGGTTCCCCCAGCCCCAGCTACCTTAGCTGATACCATGTGAATTAGAGACAGACACCCAGGCAGGCCCTTCCTGAATTCCTGGCCACCAAAAATGTGAGCAAAATAAAACTACTGTTTCAAGTCTCAAGCAAAAGTCTGTGACACATTAATAGATTACGAAAGTAATGTGTGACCTCGGGTTACCTCTCTAGCTTTTCTAAGCCTCAACGTTGTAGTCTAGTCAACTCAACTTCTAACTTTACAACTATCACCACCATTATCATTACAGTAGCTTCTAAAAGTTGAAAAATAAATTATTTGATGGAGTACTATTTATAATATACTTTTGTGGTTATAGGTTGCTGAGTTTCAGAATTTTGTGTTTAAATCCTTGTTATATCACTTAACAATCATGTGACATTGGGCAAGTCACACGAATTCTCTAATTCTCTTAGAGAATTCTTTAAAATAAAAAAATTTTATTTTACTTGTCTGTAAAATAAAAAGACTGTGGTTTCTATTTAACTGTGTTGTGATGACAATTTAATGAGATAATACATGTAAGCCTGGGGTCCCCAACCCCAAGGCCGTGAACTGGTAACCAGTCTGTGAACAGGTAATCAGGCCTGTTAGGACCCAGGCCGCACAGTAGAAGATGAGCAGCGGGTGAGGGAGCAATGCTACTTGAGCCTCATCTGTCAGGCCACCATTAGATTCTCATAAGAGCATGAACCCTATTGTGATGTGAGGGATCTGGATTGCACGCTCCTTAAGAGAAACTAACTAATGCCCGATTTTCTGAGTTGGAACAGTTTCACCCCAAAACCTCCCCCTACATAGCCCCCACCTGTGGAAAAATTGTCTTCCACAAAACTGGCCTGTGGTGCCAAAAAGGTTGGGGACCACTGATGTAAGGTATTTATCAGAGTACTCAATACATTAATGAGAGTTACCGCAATTAGTAATATAATTTATGAAATTCCTCCATAAAATTTCAATCTAACTTGAAAGATCACTTGCCAAAATAATAGCTCAACTTACACTGAAAGTATTTTGCATTTTCTTATGATAAATTTTCTTTAAATGAGTTTCAGGTAGAATTATTAATTAGGATTTGATATCTTGACACCCAAAATGCTAATGCTGAATGTTTAAATGTTCCTTATGCTTGTAGATCGCTGCACAATTTAAAAATATATCCAATTACATTATCTTGGTTTGACCTCACAGATCTGCAGTGGAATGTCAGGGCAGTATCATTCACCCAACTTACAGATGACAAAGCCAGGCCAATAAGGATTGATGACCAGAAAGTGGTAAAATTAGAAAAGATGTTCTTATTTTGTTTTTCTCATCAATACTGCTTAGAAAGATAATGAAAATTTTTTTCCTACCCTAACAATAAGAATCTGACCTATTCTAGATCAACTTTCATATCATTATCAGATTCTCTGTTGATATCTGCAATTCAGAAGAGATCTCCCTCCTGAATGCCTATACTTCTTCAGTTACATATGCTTATACCCTTCATGACATTTGACATTGCATGATAGATACATCTGTATCTCTGTTAACAAATGCCTGGGCGAAGTGCTGCAATGAGAGGTGCTAGAATCCCTTCCCTTGAAGGCTGCATGCTCTATAAGGATAGGAGCCATATCTGTTTCTCTCCTTGCTTTGCTGTTCACCCGGCACTAAGCACAGTGTAGGTATCCAGTAAATACATACTGAAAGAATAAATGAAGGTGTGAATTTGCACCAGAGCTTGGGACTTCAATTCTTAGCATAGAAATATAAAAACTAAGTTCCATGTAGCCAAGGAGTATGTATATAGATATATGGCAGATCTCTCAGTGTGAAACAATGGTCTGGATTAAGAAGTAAAAGCCAGCCCAAAATGGGACTAAGCCAGCCAGAGGGCTAGGCAAGGTAGGGCATCTCTGGGAGCTGCCACGATGAAAACTGCTAGAACCAAGTAGTGGGGAAAGGTTTAGGGAGAAAGAACATGATGTCCAACACAGGGTAGTATCCAGAACTGAGACCACGATGGGGATTTAGTTCAGAGACTACAGTGATATTCAAAGGAGCAAATCCACCTCATAGGAACCCTGCCAACATCCAACATTATACTCTTGTTCTAATCATGTAAGTCATGACTGAGGGTGAAGAGTTACTAAATTTCTCTTTACTTTCAATAATGTTTTGCTCATATTAGAATCTCAATTAGTGTCTGAATAAATAATGAGTTACAGAAAAAAACTTTATTTTAGGACAATTACAATTGTTTAAAAGAAAAAACACCTTGATAGAATTGGAGGTTGGATGTTAGTGAAACATTAACAGTAAGAAGGTTTATGGGCTGCATGTCTGCGAAGGTAGCTACAGTGAGTTCGCATGTATACAGGTGATGTTTTAGAAGCAGAGAAAGAAACAAGCCTCTAGTGGAGAAATGAGAATGAAGTTCTATATGGAAATTTATGATGGATTTTAAACGTGCTTGCATTCAGGCAAAAATTCTATATACAAGAATTTGAACGAAGGAAATAGTTTTATATACATGGGATTATAATTGCAGCATTTTAATAATAAAAATAGTGGAATAATCTAAATACTTAAAAATATAGATTTGTTAAATGAATTATTGTATATGCAAACAACTAAAGATAATGCCTATATTATATAAGTACAGTTGATTGAGAGAGATGGTTATTTCAGAGTGACTAAAGGGTTTTTATGTATAAATACATATCAAAAATGTCTCAAAGACATTTTTATACAAAATGTAACCAATGATTATCTCTGATTTGTAGATTTAATAGATAGCTTTTATTCTTTCTTTTTAGTTTGTATGTTTTAATTCTTCTACAATGAACACACAGTAGTTATAAAAAACAAAACAATAATGTGCTTAGATTGGGCTTATGTTGCAGGACTCTAAATGGGATATACTTTTTGTTTCCAGAATTCGTGAAAGCTGAGCAAATTAAAGATGAGTCTTTAAAGAAAACACAAAAAGGTCCCAGGCAAGATGGACGAATAGGAACAGTTCTGGTTTGCAGCTCCCAGTGAGACCAACGCAGAAGGCAGGTGATTGCTGCATTTCCAACTGAGGTACCCCGTTCATCTCACCGGGATTGGTTAGACAGTGAGTGCAGCCCACAGAGGATGAGCAGAAGCAGGGTGGGGCATCGCCTCACCCAGGAAGTGCAAGGGGTTGGGGAACTTCCTCCCCTAGCCAAGGGAAGCTGCCATGAGGGACTGTGCCATGAGGGACAGTGTTATCTGGCCCCAATACCACGTTTTTCTCACGGTCTTCACAACTCGCAGACTAGGAGATTCCCTTGGGTGCCTATACTACCAGGGCCCTGAGTTTCAAGCGCAAAACTGGGCGACCATTTGGGCAGACTCCGAGCTAGTTGCAGGAGGATTTTTTCATACCCTAGGGGCACCTGGAACACCGGGAAGCAGAACCATTCACTCCCCTGGAAAGAGGGCTGAAGCCAGGGAGCAGAGTGGTCTTGCTCGGTAGATCCGACTCCTACAGAGCCCAACAAGCTAAGATTCACTGGCTTGAAATTCTGGCTGCCTGCACAGCAGTCTGAAGTCAACCTGGGATGCTCAAGCTTGGTGAGGGGAGGGGCGTCTGTCATTACTGAGGCTTGAGTAGGTGGTTTTTCCCATTCTGTTGGCTTTTATCAATTGACTTCTCTTTACTTATGCAAATTTATGCAGCCTGCTTGAATTCCTCCCCTGAAAAATGGGCTTTTCTTTTCTAGCACATGGCCAGATTGCAAATTTTATGAACTTTTATGCTCTGCTTCCCCTTTTACGTATAAGTTCCAACATTAGGTCATTTCTTTGTTCATACATATGAGCATAGGTTGTCAGAAGCAGCCAGACTACATCTTGAATGCTTTACTGCTTAGAAATTTCTTCTACCAGATACCCTAAAACATCACTCACAGGTTCCCAGTTCCATAGATCCCTAGGCAGGGGCATAACGCAGCCAAGCTCTTTGCTAAGACCTAACAAAAGTGACACTCCAGTTTCCAATAAGTGCCTGTTTTCATCTGAGGCCTCGTCAGCCTGGCCTTCACTGTCCATATCACTACCACCATTTTGGTCATAACCAGTCAACCAGTCTCTAGGAAGTTCCAAACTTTCCCTTATCTTCTGGTCTTCTGAGCTCTCCAAACTTTTCCAATGTCTGCCCATTACACAATTCTAAAGTCACTTCAACATCTTCAGGTACCCTCACAGCAATGCCCCACCCCTCAGTTCCAATTTTCTGTATTAGTCTGTTCTCAGACTGCTATAAAGAAATACTTGAGACTGAGTAATTTATAACAAAAAGAGGTTTAATTGGTTCATAGTTCCACTGGCTCTACAGGAAGCATAGTGGCTTGTGCTTCTCAGGATGCCTTAGGAAGCTTCTAATCATGGTGGAAGGCAGTGGGAAAGTGAGGCATTTCACATGCCATTAGCAAGAGCAAGAGAGAGTGAGGGGAGGTGCTGCACACTCTTTAACAACCAGATGTCATAAGAACTCATTATCATGAGAGCAACACCAAGAGGATGTTGCTAAAACATTCATAAGAAATCTGCCCCCATGATCCAATCACCTCTTACCAGGCCCCACCTGCAAATACTAGAGACTACAGCTCAACATGAAATTTGGTGGGGACACAGATCAAAACTGCATCATCTTCAAAGAGACTTAGACTTCACACAATAATAGTGGGAGGTTTCAACACCCCACTGACAGTATTAGACAGATCATCAAGGAAGAAAATTAACAAATATATTCAGGACCTGAAATCTTCACTGAATCAAATGGACCTGATAGACATTTATAGAACTGAAACAACAGGATATACATTCTTCTCCTAACCACGTGACACATACTCTATAATCAACTATATAATTGGAAATAAAACAATTCTCAACAAACGCAAAAAAACTGAAATTATAACAACCACTCTCTCAGACCATGGTGCAATAGAATTAGAAATCAACACTAAGAAAATTGCTCAAAATAATACAATTACATGTAAATTGAATAACATACTCCTGACTGACTTTTGGGTAAATAATGAAATTAAGGCAGAATTCAAGAAGCTCTTTGAAACTAATGAGAACAAAGATACAACATACTGGAATCCCTGGGATACAGCTAAGGCAGTGTTAAGAGGGAAACTTTTAGCACTAAATGCCTACATTAAAAAGTTAGAAATATCTTAACGATGCAACATCACAACTAAAACAACTAGAGAACAAAGAGAACAACCCCAAAGCTGGCAAAAGACAAGAAATAATCAAAATTTGAGCCAAACTAAAGGAGATTGAGTCACAGAAAAAAATTCAAAATACCATCAAATTCAAGAGTTAGATTTTTGAAAAAATTAATAAAAAATAGACCACTGGCTAAACTAATAACTAATAGAGAACAGAGAGCACCAAAATAAATAAAATTAGAAATGATAAAGGGGATATTATCACTGACTCCGCAGAAATACAAATAACCATCAGAGAATATTTTGAACACCTCTGTGCACACGAACTAGAAAATCTAAAAGAAATGAGTACATTCCTGAGTACATACACCCTCCCAAGACTGCTCCAAGAAGAAATTGATTCCTTGAACAGACAAATAATGAGCTCTGAAATTGAATCAGTAATAGCCTACTGACCCAAAAAAGCCCAGGACCAGATGGATTCCCAGCAAAATTCTACCAGATGTACAAATAAGAGCTGATACCATTCCTACTGAAACTATTCCAAAAAACTGGGGAGGAGCACCCTTCCCTAACTCACTCTATGAAGCCAGCATTATCCTGATACTAAAATCTTGCAGAGTCACACTAAAAAAAAAAGAAAACTTCAAGTCAATATCCTTGATAAACATTGATGTAAAAGTCTCTAACAAAATATTGGCAAACCAAATCCAGCAGCACATCAAAAAGCTTATCCATCATAATCAAGTGGGCTTTATGCCTGGGATGCAACGTCCCATATGAAAATAAATAAATGTGATCCATCACATAAAAACTAAAAACAAAAACCACATGATTCAATAGATGCAGAAAAGACTTTTGATAAAATTCATGTTAAAAACTGTCAAGAAACTAGGTATCGAACGACCATACCTCAAAGTAATGAATCATCTTTGACAAACCCACAGCCAACATCAAACTGAATAGGCAAAAGGTAGAAGGGTTCCCTTTGAAAACCTGCACAAAACATGGATGCCCTTTCTCACCACTCCTATGCAACATAGTATTGGAAGTCCTGGCAAGAGCAACTGTGCAAGAGAAAGAAATAAAGGGCATCCAAATATGAAGAGAGGAAGTCACGTTATCCCTGTTTACAAATGACATGATCCTACACATCTAGAAAACCCTATAGTCTCAGCCCAAAAGCTCCTTAAGCTGAGAAACAACTTCAGCAATGTCCCAGAATACAAAATCAAAGTACAAAATTCACTATCATTCCTATACACCAACAGTCAAGATGAGCGACATATCAGGAATGCAATCCCATTCACAATTGCCACAAAAAGTATAAAATACCTAGGAATACAGCTAACCAGGGAAGTGAAAGATCTTTACAAGGAGAACTACAAAACACTGCTCAAAGAAATCAGAAATGAATCCAAGGGGAAAATATTACATGCTCGTGGATAGGAAGAATCAATATCATTAAAATGAGAATACTACCCAAAGCAATTTATAAATTCTGTGCTCTTCCTATCAAACTATCAATGACATTCTTTACAAACTATAAAAAACTATTTTAAAATTCATATGGAACAAAAAAAGAGCCCAAATAGCCAAGGCAGTTCTAAGCTAAAAGAACAAAATTGGAGGCATCATGCTACCAGACTTCAAACTATACTACCGGGCTACAGTAATCACAACAGCATAATACTGGTACAAAAACAGACACATAGACCAATGAAACAGAATTAGGAGCCCAGAAATAAAGTCACACACCTACAACTATCTGATCTTTGACAAAGCTGACAAAAACAAGCAATGGGGAAATGACTCCTTATTTAATACATTATGCTGTGATAAATGACTAGCCACATGCAGAAGACTGAAACCGTACCTCTTCCTTAAATCATGTACAAAAATCAACTCAAGATAGATTACAGACTTAAATGTAAAACCCAATCTATAAAAACCCTGAAACACAATCTAGGCAATACCATTCTGGACATAGAAACAGGCAAAGATTTCGTGATGAAGACATCAAAAGCTATTGCAACAAAAGCGAAAATTGACAAAAGGAATCTAGTTAAACTAAAGACCTTCTGCACAGCAAAAGAAACTATCAACAGAGTAAACAGAACCTACAGAATGGGAGAAAATATTCACAAACTATGCATCTGACAAAGGTCTAATATCCATTACTTTTAAGGAACTTAAACAAATTTATAAGTGAAAAACAACCCCATTTAAAAGTGAGCAGGCCGGGGATGGTGGCTCATGCCTGTAATCCTAGCACTTTCGGAGGCCGAGGCAGGAGGATCACAAGATCAGGAGTTTGAGACCAGCCTGGCCAACATGGTGAAACCCTGTCTCTGCTAAAAATACAAAAATTAGCTGGGTGTGGTGGCTTGTGCCTGTAGTCCTAGCTACTTGGGAGACTGAGACAGGAGAATCACTTGAATCCGGGAGGCAGAGGTTTGAGTGAGCCGAGATCACACCACTGCCCTCCAGCCTGAGCGACAGAGTGAGACTTTGTCTCAACCAAAAAAAAAAAAAAAAAAAAAGCAAAAACATGGGCAAAGGATAGGAACAGACATTTTCCAAAACACAACATACATGTGGCCAATACGAAAGAAAGCTCAACATCATTGATCATTAGAGAAATGCCAATCAAAACCACAGTGAGATACCATCTCACATCAGTCAGAATGGCTATTACTAAAAAGCCAAAAAATAACAGATGCTGGCAAGGTTGTGGAGAACAAAGAATGCTTATCCACTGTTGGTGAGAGTGTAAATTAGTTCAACCATTGTGGAAAACAGTTTGGTGATTCCTTGAAGAGCTAAAAACAACTATCATTTGACTCAGCAATCCCATTACTGGGTGTGTAGCCAAAGAAATATAAATCATTCTACTGTAATGACACATGCAAATGTATGTTCATTGCAGCACTATTCACATAGCAAAGACATGAAATCAACCTGAATACCCATCAATGGTAGACTGGATAAAGAAAATGCAGTACACATACACCATGGAATACTATGCAGCCATAAAAAGAACAGCATCATGTCCTTTGCAGAAACATTTAGAGGCCATTGCTCTTAGCAAACTAACAGAGTAACAGAAAATCAAATACTTCTTGTTCCCACTTGTAAGTGGGAGCTAAATGATGAGAACTCATGAACACAAAGAAGGAAATAACAGACGCTGGGACCTACCAGAGGGTGGAAGGTGGTAGGAGGGAGAGGTTCAGCAAAGATAATTAACAGGTGCTATGCTTATACCTGGGTGACAAAATAATCCATCACAACAAACTCCCATGATACGACTTTACCTGTATAACAGACCTGCACTGTATCCCTGAACTCAAAATAAAAGTTAAAAAAAATTATTATTTCCTCATAAGGAAACAAAAAACATATTCCTCTTCAGGGTTCAGGAATGTTGTCAAATTTTGTAAAGGAATTGAATTTTCTCAGCACTGTGATGTTAATATTTTATAAACATTGCCTCATTTAATTTTTATAATAACTTTATGAAATGGATATTTTTCTTCCTACTTTACAAAGGAGGAGGATGAAGTTCAGAAAGTTCAGCTGACCTGAGAAAAGGTCACATAGACAGTGATTAGCAAAATCACTATCAGACTAATACCTATCTGATTCGAAGTCTCCTGATGGTTTTGCTATGCCTTAGTGTAAGTGTCATAGTAGATTTTACATTTCTATACAAGACATATAACTTCTATATAAATTGCCCAAAGTATCACTAATTAACTACAAATTACTCTTCAATTTATTGTGTTATATGCAGATTTCTTATTTATGTAGAAACTATTGTTAGTTTGGATGTAATTTTCTCTGAATTATATGACTCCCAGGTCATATCTTTTCTGTATATCTTCAAATTTATACTATTATATCCATTATACAAAGTCATTATTCTTGCTCTACTCAGGGGTCATACTAACAAAGATGTAACATTAGAAATTAAGAACATAAGAAAGGCAGCAGGATCCATGTTTTATTTCTATGCTTTTGGTAAAATTATTTTTCATATGAAATAAAAACTTGGACAAAAATATAACATTAGCAAATAACTTTTTTCTCATGAGGTACTTGCATTTCCTCTGAAATGACAACAATCTTTGGTTTGATTGCAACATATGTTAGGAAAAATATGCCCTATTTTATATTCAGAAACTAAAATGAAATAAATGTGGGTTGTGTTACTTGTTATACACACATAATTAAAAACACTACTCTTAAATTTAAATTATCTGGTCAGTAGAAAATAATAAAATCCAATCAATAAACCAGGAGTATATGCACTATGCGCTGTGGCTGTGATGTTTTTAGAACCTGAACTTCAGCCTTGACAGGTAAGATTTTTCCCCAGAGCTGCAGCAGTAGCACAGTAAGGAAGGAGACTCCACCAGTGCCCTGTATTTGGTTCCAAGAGATCGGTGTCCTTGTGTTTGTTGCCACATGCTTCGATGACCACTGTACCACAATCCTTGCAGTATTGGTTAAAGTACATATTAAGGAGCCAAACCCCAGAATTAATAGAATTTCTAAAGCTCATCAGTCTGCAGTTTTCAAAAGCTAGAAGTTCCCTAGTTTAAGAACTCTGCCAAGCACTGTGGCTCACCATGTAATCACAGTACTTTGGTAGGCCGGGGTGGGAGGATTGCTTGAGGCCAGGAATTCAAGGTTACTATAAGCTGTGATGACACAACTGCACTCCAGCTTCGGTGACAGAGCAAGGCTGTAGGACACTACTCTGACCCTCTGAGAGTAGCATGATTTGCAAAAAAAGCCAAGGAGAATGTTCAATCCATGATTGCAACAAACTTAAATACCAAAACTCCCAAGAAACTTATGTTTAAGTGTTTTGGACTTTGGGGGAAAGAGTACCAAATATTTAAACTCATTTCTTGTCTAATAAGCAAAAAGCCTTTCTTGGGACATAAAAATATTTCTCCCCTGGTAAAATTTTTAAAAAGCCAAGATACAGCAAATAACTCCATGTTCCAGTGTTCTCTTCCTAAATCAACTCATAATTACTCTCCTGACATGTACTACGAGCTAAAGTTCTTTCTAACAAACCAAGTGTGGACTAAGTGAGCACATTCCACAGTGATACAAGGCAGAATAATGAATTTCTATAGACACTCACTTCTCAACTTTTGTATTTTCTGTGCTCTCAGAATCTGTATTCATGGTTGCCGCTGCATGTTTCATGTACTCTCATTGGTTGGCGCTTCTCTAGGGGGTCCTCAAACTGCACTAGGTTTGTGAATCACCCATGCTAAGATATCTGGACTCTTCATGGATTTGATGATATAATGTTTGCTGTTAAACTTTCCAAATAGTTCCCCAGGGTAATGCCACTTATGGTAATGATGGCTCCTTGAGTGAGCATGCTTGCTTCAAGGTTCTCTAAATGAAGTGTGTACAACAACTTTCCATTAACTGACATGGAATTGCTGACTATGATATTGTTGGTGCAAGAAAGTTCCATTTTCTTTTTCACTAGATCAAGAATCAACAACACATGGTCTGCAAGCCAAACCTGGTCAGTCACCTGTTTTTGTAAAAAAAAAAAAAAAGTTTCATTGGAACACAGCCACGATGAGGTGATTCAACACATGTAGTTAATGACTGCTTTCACAGTACAATGGTAGAGTCAAATCACTGTGACAGAGATGGTATGTCTTGCAAAGCCTAAACTATTTACTATCCAGCCCTTTACAAAATGTTCTTTGATGTATGTCAAAATCCTACTGGTTTCTAAAATCTGAGGTCCCATCACTTTGACAAGAGTGGGCAATCCCCACTTGATGCTGAGAAAGTGCTGCCTGTGAAGCCTTCCAAGAACATGAATATTCTGCTTTTATGCATTTACTTCCCCTATACAATGGTCCTGAGATTCAAATATTTTCTCATAGCAGCTTTGATGACTATATCACATGGATAGTCAAACGCATATTCTGAGCCCTATGTCTTTATGTATGCAAACCCAGAGGCCTAGGGCAGAGAGCGGTCCAACCTAGAGCTGAGTTGCTTATGTCAGTCACCCACCTATCACTGACCTGGGCAGGCTGCATCAGAGGCTGAGCCCACTGCCAGGCTCGTTGTTCACTCAGCCTGAGGGAGCGGGGCTGCTGACACAAGAATGTCTTTCTCCAATCTTTTTTCTCATTTCATGTTTTCCTGTAGCAAGCATGGCTGTTCAAGTTATCACTTTTTATTAGTCAGCTTTCAGTAGGTTATACTGCAGTAACAAACTTTGTTATAAGCCTTAGTGCCTATAACAACAAAGATTTATTTCTTGCTTATGTTAAAAATCAACTAAAGATTGTCTCAGAGTCTGCTCCAGATACGTCCTTTATTCCAGAATCCAGGCTGAAGGAGCAGATTTTCTTTGGTATGTGTCACTCTAGGGGCAAACATAAAAGAGAACTATGGCAGAACAACACAATAGCACTTAAAACTTCTGCTCAGATATCCTGTGTGTTTCTTCTAGTCACATTTCACTGACTAAAACAAGTCATGTAGTCAAACCTGATATAAGTGGAATTGAGTGTATTCCTCCCATAGAGAAGATGCTACTGCAAGCCACATGGCAAGTCACAGGATTACAATTTTATTTTAGGGAGGAAAGAGAAAAATTGGGAACAATAATACAATTTATATACATTTTTTTGGTGTTTAAAAGTAAATATCCTTCTGATTTAAGTAGCCATTCCTTAGGACCAGGAATTTAACTTGGGCTCTCACACCTTTAAATGCTTGAATCCAGACTGGGCATATCCTGTGTTTACCATCCTCTGATGTGTTAAAAACCTTAGTGCCTTTTCTTGCCAGGTAGCCAAATTAATGCTGAAATTTAAATCCCCAAAATTTCCTATTTTAACTTCAGCTCCTAGAAGTCTCTATTTAAAGTTAAAATTCTATTAGTAGAACATGATGTTTTGCCTTTATCATTTTCAAAGATTTTTATGTACTGGATAAATGGTGCGAGTTACGATGAAAAACCTAATATCCTGTTCCCATGCCCACCTCCACCTACCCACCCATGGGGTAAAAGATACATTAAACAGAACTTTTTGTATCATCGATGACTTTGGAGCTAATGACTCTTGCTTAATGAGCCATTCTGAGAACTTGTTTCATAGTGAACTTAGAGCCAGTTTATTAAACACAGGTAAAAAATCTATCTCACCATTGTACAAATGTGGAGCACATAAATTTGTATAGTTACATTTTTTTCTTTTGTTCTTTTTTGCTCTTTTTGGTTTATCATTCAAAAAATATGTATTAGACACATTTCATGTGCCTGTCACTCTTTGGTCTACCAGGCTTTAAACCTTTATGTACTGGTCTGAGCTGAAAGGCTCCAGATAGAGGCCCTTCTGGGCTAGCCTGAATTGGGCTGCCAGGGGCCTGTATTGTAACACAGTCATGAGCAGGCTGACTGAGGCCAATTCCTTTGAGTGTTTCTTACTTCATTAGGTGCATGCTGATACAGGTCATGGAGCAACACATAAGGAAATCACTTGAAGTCATTATCCTGAAGCTGAGGTCCTCTAGGCACTCAAAATGTAAATCCCTGATTGTAGAGTATATCCTAGGAAATAAGATATATGTTGCAAGGTTACTATTTGCTTTACAAAGATTTACTATGAAGTCTTTACTTTTTAAAAATCTATTTACTTTGAAATGATAATACATGCACAAGTTTCAAAAATCAAAAGACACAGGGAGGCTTGTAGTGAATGCTAACTCTTTCATCCTGTTCTCCAGCTATCCAGAGACCCTCCTAGAAGGCAAACATTGCTATCATTTCCTTGGGTACCCTTCTAGAGATATTCTATGCACATGCATGCATGTTTTCTCTTAATATTTCCTTTTCTTTTTCTTCTCTTCTTTCCTTCCTTCCTTTTTTCCTTCTTTCCTTTAGGAAATGGGAGCTATTCTTCACCTTACAATATATCTTGGAGAGTGTTCCTTTCCATACCTACAGAATTGCTTTACTCATTCTAACTGTGAAAAAGACTAGCATTAAGTGCAGAGACTAAGAACCAAACTGCCTGGGTTCAAATTTTAGTTTCATCACTTATTAGCTTTGAAATGTTGGGCAAATTATTTACCCTCTCTGTTCTTCAGTTCTCTTGTCTGTGAAACAGCAATAATAATTATTTCTCCTCATAGGGGTGTTATAATACTTAGGCAACTTAATGTGTAAATGAAGTTTGGCGTCACCTCTGGGATCCAGTAAGTGCTCAGTGAGGTTACTTCTTGTCATTGTTACCATTAGGTATTCCTGTATATAGAAGTACCATAATTTATTTCATCAGTTCTGTCTAGATAGTTATTTAGGTTATTTCTAATCTTTATATATACAGTGTTTAATGAAGTGGTCAATGTAGATATATATCTATAAGGCCCTGTGAATAAATACCTCAGGACACTTGAATTACATGGGAAGACAAGGATAGGGAGTGAGAAACAAAATATTAATAATTTACATTTGTATAGCACCTTATATCTTGAAATAATATTTGCATGCATTAGTCTTATTTGAAGTTTAGATGACACAATGCCTCTATCTACTTCTCTCCATCTTCACCACCATCACTGCCCTTTCAAAGGGCTATCAGTGTGTCCTCAGCACACTCAGATGGCACACATAGTGGGTATAAAATAAAATGTATTGAATATATATATATATATAGGAGGAAACGGTAGACAGTAGTAAGCAATTTACTGAGTAAACAAATTACTAAGGTCCTATGGTTGGGAAATGCTGAAGCCAGCCCCCCTGGTGCACTTCCAGAAATACTTCACTGCATGTCTTAACAACTAGTAGTTAGAGCTACTAGCAAAGATCAACAGAAAAGAAGGTAAACTTTCCCTCTTACTTAGTTATTGCTGGCACCAGTGGGATAATAATATTCTCTTTACACAATTCCCTTTAAAAGAAACGTTTTCATGAATAAATTTATATTTGTGTGTATATTGCAAGAGCAACTCTTTTGCAATTCAGAAAACTGATACAAATTTAAGTAACTTGATTATGGTTTTTTTTTTCAGAATTGTTAGAAGGGAGAGTCAAAATATATGATAATACATTGAGGAAAGAACAGATAATGAAAAGAATCTTCTATAATTAAAGTATGAAACTTGATTATCAAGGTAATTTCTAAACAGGTGGATTTGCAGCGCTTATTCATTTGTTTAAAGGCTTACAGAACTCAAGGACAAGCAAGTGTGTCTTCTGAAAGTTAATTAGGATACCATCTGGGGAGCCTATGGAATGACCAAAACATCAATGATAGGATTGCCTGAATAACTATGGTAGGACCATGATATTGCTGATTATTTACTTCCTCATCCCCAGGTTTAAGTAAAATTACCTTACTCACACCAGCTCACTACCAGGCATCATGCAGCTCTGCACCTATGTAAACACAGGGTGCTGGGTGAAGTGGAAATTCTCCATGATTTATCCACTCCAGTGATCCCTATCAAAGTGCTTCTCTGAAAATATTTCCTTGATGTGAACCTACTCTACACACCAGCATTTCTCAAAGTGTGACCCATGGACAATCTGTATCAGAGTCACTTGGAGTAGTTCTTTGAGAAGCAGAGTCTTGGTCCCTATCCCATACCGACTGAACTCAACATATCAGAGGCTGAATCTGGGAATTTCCGTTTTAGTTAGTAGTGTGAGTGTTTGCTGTTCACACAAAAATTTGAGAACCACAACTTGATGATTTAGGCAAATTACTCTGCAAGTACCACAAGTTATAGATGGATCCACTTTTCCAGGAAAAGCTTTGAACTTGTGTATTAGCTCTGCAACATGATCCCTAAATCTCAAAAAGTTACAGGAAGTTGCTATTGCCTGGCAGAACTTTTTGTTCTTCATTAAAGTAATTTATGGTCTAATTTCAGTCCCCCAAAGACCAGAATATAAAAGCCAGAATCAGTCTTAAAACGGAAATTAATTGGTTGCATTGTTATCTTTCTCAACAGAGGACAGTGTTTACTAAGTAGAATTTGGAACACTAGTATCTGTACAGAGGCAAAGGAATAATCAAGGTTAACGCTACAATAGCTATAGAAATCATGTTGACAGATACTTAAAACATACATTAGACAAATTCCGAATTCATCTGCAAGGCAGTAGATAAGGGGGAAAAGAGATAATGGGTCATAAAACATAAATTCTCATGAACTTCCTGCATTCCTCTCCATAATCACCTGCTCTCCTTGCATTTCTCTTCCCAGCTTTTATTATCAACTGTCTAGTGAGCTAAGAATAATAACTACTTTAAATTAAATAACACAAATATCCACAATAGTTTAGAATGAGAAAGATAGTAATGTACTTAAGTAGAATTCACTTCTTGACTGCTGGAAGGTTACAGTAAAGTAGGTATCGGTGTCTCTTCATGCAGAGACAAACATGTGACTTCAAAACCTGCCTTCTTCAAGCCCCCTGGTCAGTACTCAGCTGATATCTTCACATAACTAAGATAAGGTTTCTTCTGGACTTTTAGGTATACTAGGTTCAGTTTGCAACTTCATAGAGAGAAGGAGTATTGGCCTCCCAGCTGCAAATATCCTACAACCTGAGGTTCAAGCCCAGGGAGATGTCTGGAGGTTCACCTTGGAAGGCCCTCATTCTTACTTCAGCCAGGGCATCTCCAGACTTTTTCCATGGAATGCGTTTAAAGAAAGAGTCCTGCTGCTAATAAAAACTGAATGGGAATCACTGTCCAACCACAGCTTATGGACTGAGAGATATAAGGAATCTAGAGAGCTAGATTTGTTTTTCTAACTGCACTTTCTCCAACTCCCATGCTACTTCCTCTTCTTTCTAGCATCCTCTGAATGTAGTAGCTCCTCAAGACTCAGCCCATTATCCTCTGCTTTTTATTCTTATCAACTCCCTATAGGAGACGTAATCCAATCTGACAGCTTTACAGTCCTCTCTTGGTGGACAATCATTGTATCCACCTCCCATTTCCAAGCCTGCAACAAAACTAAGGCTTAGAGAAATTAGGTTATCTGCTTGAGGTCACTCAAAAAGCTGTAGCCTGTAAGTGACAAAGATGGATGTATTGTCACTCCCACGGCTCATGCTTTAACCCCTGAGCATCTTTTGCTCACAGCCTTCTCTCACCTGAGCCCAATTACATGTATCTGTCTACTTTATAGATAATTGTTATTGGAAATTTTGGCATTTTGTTAATTTTGACATGTTACAAATAAATTAATTGTTTTCCCCAGAAGGGAAAATAGTCTTCCTCAAGTCGATATTTTTATTAGTGGCATAGCTTTTTACCAACCCCCTAAACTCAAACTCAATAGAAACAAATACTCAAAACAAATACGGTCAAACTCTTGCCTTGAAACAGATTACATCTGTCCATTTTTATACCACGATCACCACTTTTATTCAGACCCTATCACTTCATGCCTAGACCGTGTAGGGTCTTCTTAATGTGTACCTGTGCCCCCACACCCATGTCTTTCAACCATAGAAAACTTGCTTGAAATACAGATCCTGAGTCCCACCGCCAGAAGGGCTGATTTAGTAATTCTGATAAAGTGGACCAAGGAAAACCCACTGCTCTGGACTTTCCTCAAGGGTCCAATCTGTATGAAAGTGCCAAAACCATTCCTCATCATTGTAAAACACAATTTTGGAGATGTATGTGTTGACAAGTGAGGATAAAGATTGGGAAACCTAAAAATGATTGTTAAATTCCTTTGGAAAAAAAATGATAAATTGGAACAGAAAGATTATGAAATAAATCACAAAGGAAAATGTAGTATTTTTAAAATGCAATATGTTAAAAAAAAAAAGCATAAAGTTATAAGGATGGCAAAGGACAACTGAAAGCATTAAGCACAAACATGGTATTTTCATATGTAAAGAGTGCAAGCTCACTGATCCAAAACATGATATTCCTGCTCCAGACCATGAGATGAGTGTCTATGTTTGTCAAGGAGGAGACATTTTCAAGTGAATTTCATTAGCAGAATTTATTCTTCAAATAAAAATGTATGTGTAACCCCCAACTTACTGAATGTTGAGAAGAGGAGTTGCAGTGGTTGAAGAAGGACGGAGGCTCTCAGCTCCCTGACCAGCTCCACCTCTTCCCTGCAGCAGACCTTGAGAAATGACTCAGGGTCCCAGGGATTCTGAGAATGCAATCTCGGAAGCCACTATTGGAGAGCATTCACAGACACACACAATGGAAAGCCACGAGCCTAGTTTATTTGTGTACTTGTGTGCCTCCAGCACTGTCATCTGGCCTGCACACCTTGCTGCAACAAGAAACACTTCTGCTGCTAGGATATAGACTCAATTTTAACTTTGATGTATTCCATTTCAAACTGTTTATAGAAAATAATCCCAATTTACATAACATATTCAAGGAAATCAGACTTGGATGAAGATAACCAAAAAGTTAACAGAGATAAAATATTTTTAAATGGAAAGCACAATAATTGCTTTCAATAAAATATTATCTCAAAATTTCTTGATTGTCATGGGACACATTCCAAACTTCTTATCTGGACATGTGAGCTACCCACTACTGGTGTCCCAACAATGTATTTTGGAACACTTTCCTAAATGAGAGCTGTTCCCTAAGCCAGCCTCAGCCACATTAGTCTCCCCGCTGTTCTCTAAACATCCATTGTGTGTTCCTGCTTCTTAGCTTAGTTCACATCCTTCCCCTCGTCTTCCTATTCAAATTCTATTCATGTTTCAATGTCCAGTACAACTTCGTTTCCCTCATGAAGCATTTTGTGAGCTCCCTGGGACACAGCAATCTCTTCTTATTTAAAATTGTAGCACTGGTTTTCTGTACCAATCATCTGGCAAATTGGCCTTGCAATATATCCAGTATTTTAATTTGCCTTTAATGATTTCCTTAACAGCTAAGAGTGTATATTACATTCAGTCCCCTGTCCTTAACTTAGTTCTGTGTTCACAGAGTATATATAGAATGTGTTTGCCCAAAGAAGTGCAGTAAAAAGATCAGGTTTTAATGTCAGACTGCTCTGGGTGGGTTTAGTGGGAACAGTAGAACTCAGTTTGGTCATCTGTAAAATGTTGGTAATAATATTCCCTAGGAGAATATGAAATGTGAAATAATATGTGTAAAAACTTACAGTTCCAGTCCCAGGCACAAAGAAGGACTTGGTAAATCATAGCAATTACTTATGATCATCATCATCATTATGCCATTAAAAGGTTCTTCAGATCAAGAAAGATCAGATCTACAATGTAACCCCAAATTACTACTTATTCAGCAAATATTTATTGTGGTGCCTGTTGCATCCCAGGCACTACGCTATGGTAAACATGGCGATTTAGTTCTTGGCCTCACTGTGCCTACAGTCTAGCAGGAGTTGGGTTTCATTATAGATGCAAATCTTAAACCATCAGGGCTAGAACAATTTTTCCAGGTATTATGGTGTTAATTAAAAGTCATAGTTTTCTGTTGTGAACAATGATGCACCTATAATAACTTTTAAGTACAATATATTATTTCATCAATTCATTTGTCTTCAGAGAAGTTAAAACAAAAGACAAACAACTTCACATCTTAACATACCCATTAATCACAGTTGAACTCTAGTTTGCATTTGATATGATTTGATGTCGCTTTACTATGCCTCCATTGTTCATCACCTAAGTATGCAAATACTCTGCAGTAATGGCAGAGAGGAAGACAGTGAAGCATCTGAATCCCCTACACACACACACACACACACATACACTCTCACTCTCACTCCTGGACTTAAAGACTGTACACTATATTTGTAATGGTTCCTGGGGTATCAGATCAACTGGCTCCACCATGAAACTAGATGACTTCCTTTTCACTCATTTCCAAAAACTCTATATACCACAGCTTTCTCCAAAGCAGGCTCTGATTCCATTAACAGCTGTTATTGAAGTATCTTCTTACCGTCAGCTGAATAAACATTTAAAATAATAATAACAAGAGAAAGGCTGGCAAGTGCACAGACTGACTCAGTTAAACTAGCTCTTGAAACTCTGACCTATAAATTTAGGTCATTTTTCCACAGCACCTGTTAAAAATGCTTCTTGGATAAATGAGTCAGCTGGTGGCTTAATATTTTCCCATATTAAAAAAATGTCGCAGAGAGACTGGTATGTGACCTTGTGTACACCCATGAAGGATAAACCTTGAGAGTGAAATGAATATCATGAGGAAAGAAATAGCAGTTACAGCATGGGACTAGGATCAGGAAATGGAATGCTTCACCTTGCCTCTTACATTTAAAAAAGTTACTTTCAGCTAGTTTATTTTTTCGATATTATTTGATGGCATAAATTAAGCCTCCTTAATGATATGCTTAGAGGGATGAATAAGTTGCTATAGGTTTGATTTGGTGATGTTTTGTTTCGGTTTTGTGTAGCTAATTGTGGTATGCAAGCACATTTGAAGCTTTGTACAGTAAAGTGGGGAAAGACAGTGGGAGGAATTTTACTGGCACAGCTAAAGGATTTTTCTGGAAGAGAGAAGAAAGATATACAATAACTTCCATAGAAAGTGGAATCATGGAGAAAGAGAGAGGCATTAATAGAGAATTCCTAGGAAGTGTTGCTATGTGCTATGGGATCCAACTCTCCCCTCTGTTGGTGATCCCCACTAACAACTTCAGAGTTGTATCTGTGTGTGAGAAGGGCAGGCAGCCTACGGAATGAGTGCTGAGTGAGAAACAGCATTATAAACAACTTAGAATTGTATTGCTCAAAGGGGGATCATGCCATTCTTCCGTTTAAATTTTCAATTTAATTTTCCTTTAGTGTAAAGAACACTTGAATCTCTAATAAAAAATCTTGGACTATGTTATGGTCTCAAACCAATTTCCAAAATAGGGTCATTCAAGATTTATATAGCTAAGATAAGCCACCTTAATTTAAAGGCATATTAGCAAGCAAACTGCTCAGTGTTTATCATTTTATTGATTTTAATCTTTTTCTAAATAATCCATGTTCATTTATCAAAATTGCAAAAGTTAAAAAACTGGTACACAGTTGAAAGTCCCCCAAGTGTAACTGGTAATCTAAATTAGAAATTCAGGGTCAGGTCACCTAGACTTTTTTATAAGTATTGGCTATTAATCTCCTTAATCATAAGTACCTCCACAGTTATTACAATGACTTAACAATTATAGCCTGGTCCTGTACTATTTTAACCTTTGTTACTTTACATCTATTGAACCTATTTACTTTTTGGAGTTAGTTACCCAGTAGGATTTATATTTGGAAAGTAACTATTAATGGGATAAAATTCTAATTTTAAAACTATTTTGTATTCATATTTTTGTTAGACTCTCAGTTCTTAGCTCTATTGTTTCAAATTTTCAAGGTTTTCCACTAAAATCCTAAATTCTGAAGCTCCTACTCAGACTTCCTCTTGATTGCCTGTATTGTGTTTTGTGAGAATATAAACCTCACTGTTAACTTAAGCAAAATGAAACTGAAAAGAATTGTCTGCCTTTGTGTACTCCAATACATTAATGCAATTTGAAGTTAAAGAAGTGTAAGTTTGGACTTTCTGTGTTACTGACCCCTGGATGAAATAAATGAAACTTACCAACATTCACATTTAAAATTTCATAGGCCTCATAAATATTCAGCAAGAATTAGTATCTAATTCTGACAAATAATGAAAAGAAAGAAAAAGAAAATAAAAAGAATCTGAGAAGTCAGGAAGAGAAATAATTACGTTGTTATTTGTTTTTTATTCAAAATGGCTTTCAAATGACGAGGCTGCCTCTTTCCCTGGAATAGCTTCACAAATGCTTCCTTCCACATTGTAACTATGGTCAATCATTTGTCCTGGCTGTGGATTAATGAAGCCTCTTCTGTTCCTTACTTCCTGACTTGGGTCGCTCTCTACATCCTGATCAGCACAAAAAGCTGCAGCCAAATGAAAAAAAGATTCAACAAGGACTGCATCATCTCCTCCCACTGAATTTAGATGAGTCTTTATTGCTTTTAGCACCTCACTCAAATAACCTACCCAAACAATAGGTAATCAATCTCCTTCCATTTCCATTTGATTAAATTTTTTAAAAAGCGGCACTTAATTTAATCAAGTCAAAGGAATGTTCAGGCCTCTTTTCCTTTCTCTATCTTCTTCACTATGACTTGTTTTCGTGTTGTTCATGTCGAATCATTTCCTCTTTTGTGTCATTTAAGTTAGTCTCTCTATTCCTAGTCAAAACTCGAAATTGCACAAAATGTATTTCTTCCAGAAGTTTACCCTGAATAATCTTGTTAAGGTAAAGATGAGGGTAAATTATATAGCTCCTTACCTTGACTCATGCAAGATATACCCTACTCCAGGATTCACCACCTAGGACACGCTTTCATTCATTCATTATTCATTCACTCACTCATTTAAGAAATATGTATTGATTTTGCCATACCACCAAAACTAGATTACCATTGTTTCTCACCGTGTCCTAACAGAGAATGCCCATCCATTGCAATTTCCTGCCTTGGGGACCAGTGGAAGAAGGGTGAGAACAAAGAATTGGAAAGAAAAGATGTTGGCTTTCCTCTTTTCTATCTGGAAGACCCTGCCTAGACATACCTGTGTGGTGGGTTAGAAAGGATTTTCTATAAGCTCTTTTCCCCTTAAGTCTTCTAGGTTAATTCACAGAGTCCATTTGTACCAGTATAAATTGATTTTTAGAAATCAGGATTTCAGCCAGGCATGGTGGCTCACGCTTGTAATCCCAGCACTTTGGGAGGCTAAGGTGGGTGGATCACTTGAGGTCAGGACTTTGAGACCAGACTGGCCAACATGATAAAACGCCATCTCTACTAAAAATACAAAAATTAGCCTGTTGTGTTGGCAGACATCTGTAGTCCCAGCTACTTGGGAGGCTGAGGCAGGAGAATCGCTTGAACCTAGGAAGCAAAGGTTGCAGTGAGCCAAGATTGCACCACTGCACTCCAGCCTAGGCAACAGAGCGAGACTCCATCTAAAAAAAAAACGAAATCAATATTTTATATACGAATACCTATTGTACAAAGACAGCTGTCACAATGGTTAAAACAAATACTCTATAAGGAAGGAAATCTGAATAAACTATAGACTTTAGTAAATAGTAATGTATTATTATTGGTTCATTAGTTAGTATGCCATATTAACATAATATGTTAACAATAGGGAATATATGGGAACTCTCTATACTATTTTCACAAGTTTTTTATGAAATCTGAAAATATTCCAAAAGTTTGCTTAAAAATACAATTTTAAAATTAATATGCAATCTTAAAATATTAAAGGTTTGCTTAAAAATACAATAAAAAATCTTGGTGCAGCCCTTTTCTCAAATTCTCTAAAAAAGTTAAACTTTTTTGTTTAACTTTTGATTAAAGAGAATTTTGTTATTGTTCAAATTGAGACTCAAAGTTTTGTTTTCATTTTAAAAAGTCAACTGTTCCTTTACAGTCAACTGAATGTGGGGAATGGAAGTAAGCCAACCATCTGCAACCACAGTCAGTTCAACTTCAAAGTAAAACAAACTTAAGGCAAATAATTAAATAGAAGCAAAAGCTTACATACACTAGCTCTACACTAATCTCTCTCTCCTATCCCCCAAATGAAAACAAATATGAATGTCTGTCATTAGGTAATGGTTTTAATAAATTATACCACTTAAGTATTATAGAATATTATGTGCTCTTTTAAAATAAAAGGATAACTGTAGGAATATTGAGAATTCCTTAGTATGTAGTAACAGGTGAAAATAGTAAAATATGAGAGTTTATATTCAATAAATGCAAAAATAAAAAGTGTCTATATATTGTAAGTATCTTACAAGAGTAAGATGTATTGTTTATTTGTTCATCGAAACATCAAATGATATTATTATGAAGTAGTTACATTTCTTGTAGTAAGACTCTAAGTGAATTTAAGTTTAAAAATAAACAATAAGCATGCAACCTTTTCTATACCTTCTAAATCCAAATGAGTTGATTTAAAAGTCCTAATTCCTGTAATAGTAGGATCTCAGTCTCTCTTCCTTTTTAATTAATTTATTTTTTTTTTAAGAGGGAGCCTCGCTTTGTCGCCTATGCTGGAGTGCAGTAGTGCAATCTCGGCTCACTGCAGCCTCCATCTCCCAGGTTCAAGTGAATCTCCTGCCTCAGCCTACAGAGTAGCTGGGATTACAGGCATATGCCACCACATCCAGCTAATTTTTTATTTTTAGTAGAGACAGGGTTTCACCCTGTTGGCCAGGCTGGTCTTGAACTCCTGCCCTTAGGGGATCAACCTGCCTTGGCCTCCCAAAGTGCTAGGATTACAGGTGTAAGCCACTGCACCAGGCCCCTCTTTTCCTTTTTTTAAGGTTCCTGTTCTAGTGGGATGACTGGGAAGAAGGGTAGGAGAGAGGGAGGGAATTGCCTATGTCTCAATATTCTCTGTTATTTTGTTCCAGAACAACCTTTGCTTTTCACCCTATTTACTTTGCTGTGTATTTGTTTTAGGGCCACTGTCCTCCATTAAACTAAAGCTGGCCTCAAGTAGAGCTTCCTGCTGTTATTTATTATTTTGCAGGTCAAAATTTAGGCACTTGCATTGTTGTGCAGAATAAGTTGTTTTCAAGTTTTTAATCTATAACTGATCTTTATTCAAAAGCTACTCTTTCTGCGCAGTTGTAAGCTTACAGTGAATCTTACAGTCAATTACTTTGATTAACAATATCTTATAGTCAATCTACTTTTATTAAACTTGCCAAGACAGAGAGAGAATCCTATTTCCTACATCTCTGATGTTCAAAAGTAACTTTTGGAAGCTTTTGTTGAGATTACTGTGTGATATAGTTTGGCTCTGTCTCTGTCCCACCCGCGTCTCATCTCGAATCATAATCCTCATGTATTGGAGGAGAGGTCTGGTAGGAGGTCACTGAATCATGGGGGCGGACTTCCCCCTTGCTGTTTTCATAATAGTGGGTGAGTTCTCAGGAGATCTGGTTGTTTGAAAGTGTGTGGCACTTCTCCCCTCACTCTCTTTTCTCTCTCCTGGTCTGCCATGGTGGAGGGTGTCCAGGTTCTTGGCGTCTTGAACAAAGAATTGGACAAAATGCACAAACAAAGCAAGGAAGAAATGAGGGATTTATTGAAAATGAAAGTACACTCCACAGTGTGGGAGTGGGCCTGAGCATAAGGGCTCAAGGGCCCCATTACAGAATTTTGGGGAATTTAAATACCCTTTAGAGGATTCCATTGGTTTCTTGGGGTGCACCCTAAGAAAATGAGAAGTAAAGTTACAAAGTCATTTACTTGGCCTACACCCTATGGAGAGGATAGTTTCTGTCATAGCTGACGTGTGAATCGGCCTTGAATTCCCTGCCTCCAGACCTTATTTTTCTGCCTCGTCTCCCCACTGAAAGATGTGATCCCCATTGGGAGGCAGAGGAACCAATGGTCTTTTTTTCTGTAATTGCTTCATGCTGGCTTAGGGCGTAGCCCCTACCTATTGGGGATCACGGAACTCTCACTCTGCTCTGTCTAGTGGAGGCAGGGAAGCTCCTTGATGGCCCGGGGTGATGTCTTCATCTGGAACTGGCTGGAGCCCTTGTTGCATGATGGTCTGAAGCTTGATGGTCTCTAGGCCAAAAAAAAAAAAAAAAAAATGAACTTCGTTAAAAGATTTAATGGGAACTTCAGGGGGTGGATACGTATGCTGTCAGGAATATTTATTATAGAGATTTGCAGAAGAAAAATGAAACCCGATTTGTGGTGTGTTCTGGGATCTATGTGTTTCCTTAAAGTCTTAGCACAAACGACTCCATTTTAGTTTGGTTTGTTCTGTTGCGGCCTAGTGCATGAGCTCAGTCCAAAATAATGGCCTCCCATAATTTTGTTTAAAAAATTTCCCCTTTTGGTTAGGTTCTCACTTAGATGAGATCGTGACCAAAACTTAGGGCCTTAGTGCCGCTCTCAGTTACCATCATTTTTGGTTTCCCATCTCAGCACACCATTCATAGGTTACAGTGTCCTCATGTTTGCACATTTCTTTCAGGTCCGTCATTCCAGTTGAAGAGAGACCATATGACATTCTAGAGATGGCTGCATGCAAGCATTTAAAACCTTTGAGAGAATACAGTGCACCAGGGAGACTATTATTATGACTATTGGGAGGATAATACCAAGAGTTTGGAGTATGCTCCTTACCCAAGGTATTCATAAACCAAATCTCCTAAAATCAAATAGATCAAAAAATGACTTAACTAAGCAGTTTCTTCATTAATCCGCTACAATCGAATTTCTATAATCTTCATTTGATGTATTTCTCCATAGGCCACAAGTGCCAGCAGCTGCACAGATACTTCTTTGTTCAGCCAATCCTAACATAACTTTCACGCGGGAATTTAAATTCTGTTGTGTAACTATAGCCTTTACAGTAGAATTTGCTATAAAGCCTATCATGAGGGAATCATTACTTCTTTTACTTTAAAACGTGGAAAAAGGCCCTAACAAATGACGCCCTTCTAGAAGAGCAAAGGCCTCCTGGCAGTGCTCTTCTTAACCCATGATGTGGGTCAAGAGGAGTTAACTAATGTTTTGTTTTTGACTGATTATGATGCAACATATGTACCTTTAAAGTTTCCTACCTACATTGGGCCTTCATCTTTTATCTATCAAAGTATAAGTTTATCCATATATAAGGCTGGTTGCAAACTCCTTTACAAATCAAAGTACACCCCATAAGTGCATATAAAAGATCCCCTTTTCACTTCTATTGTTCATAGAGGCATAAGCAAGAGAAAATATTCAAAGATAAGAGTTTCATGATGGTAGAAGTATTAATTTGTGAACTTGGGAAAAGCTGTTCACATCGAGGATGTCATCTTCTTGGGAAAAATTTCCCTGGTTAGTTTTACCTTAAGGGTTCCAATGGGGGTACGCTTTCAAGAGCATGGAGGTACCTTTCTCAGTTATGAGATTATGAACTCAAAGCTCATGGTCCTGAAATTTTGTTGTCATGTGGATGGCAAGGACAGTTTTTCTTTGATGTTTCCAGAAGATCCAAACCATAAAAAGCTGTCTTTACCTGGTGAAAATACACTGTAGCATAATAATCTACTGTTATAATATCAGCCCTCTTGCATAGCAAAGCTTTTATACAACCAGAAAATATGCATTGAAAATAACAATGGAATGAAATCCCTTTATAAAATTTTTAATTGGCCAACCAGGTGACCAAATGTACCTGAAGCTTTAATTGTTTTTCCAAGAATATGGGATCAAACACTGTTATAAACTATTTTAGTAATTTGTAAGTCACTACACTAATGTATTCAATTTGGATTATTTTATCTTTTCGATGATGAGTCATGGAATGCAGAACTTTTGATAATTAAAGCTTTAAGGACTCAGGAAGGACAAGGTAGCCATCCTGGTTCTCCATGAGTCCATGCTTAATTAACATTAGACTTATATCCTCTTGGATACCAATTGTTTTCCAAATTAGCACTAACAAGGAAATTTGGTTATTTCTGTGGTTTACAATAACTTAACATAATAACCATAATTATAATACATAGCATATACTTAGACATTAGAATTTTAGAAATCCCATATAATTTTGGAACATATATTAGTATTATTCACAAAAACATAACCTAAAGAAGATTGAACATCATTTTGGCAATCCCATGTACCGAAAAATGTCAAATAACCCTGTTTACTTCCTTTCTGGATGTTTTCAGGGGCCCTCTGATCCATCCACAAAGCCAGGCATTAGGAAAGACAAAATTTTTTTTTTTTTTTTTTTTGACGGAGTTTTGCTCTTGTTGCCCAGGCTGAAGTGCAATGATCTCGGCTTACAGGTTCAAGCATTCTCCTGCCTCAGCCTCCCAAGTAGCTGGGATTGCAGTTGCCTGCCACCACTCCTGGCTAATTTTTTGAATTTTTAGTAGAGACAGGGTTTCACCATGTTGGCCAGGCTGGTCATGAACTGCTGACCTCAGGTGATTTTCAGGTGATCCACCTGTCTCAGTCTCCCAAAGTGCTGGGATTACAGGCGTGAGCCACCGTACCTGGCCAGGAAAGACAATTTTAAAACTGAAGTTTGATTTTGAAATTCCAGATTGCCATAAATTATTTATTTTGCCAAAATGATGACTAAGAAATTTTAAAGAAGTAAAACCCTTTTATAACCTCTTACAAAAAAACCTATGTTCTGTTCTTACACACCTTGTATGTAAAACTGTTTCTAGTAGTCTAATTTGCATGTTTTAATGGCAAATTCTAACAAAACCTGGTAAGTTATGTTCTGATAAGGTTTGACTATTTCCAGCATAGCTGCGGGTGTTGCCAGCTCCACGTGTCCCCAGGTCTTACCTAGCTGGAAAGCAGGTAAGTTAAACAATTTTCAAAAGCCAAAGAAGCAGCTTATGTCCTTAAAGCATTTAGCAAACCTAATATTTGAACATAATTTAGACCACATGTTTACATTTCGAAGACATTTGTACTTTACCAGGAATCTTTAAAACTGTCTTAATTTCCCAAAGATTACTCACGTCACATGAACTAAATAAAAGTCATTATGTTTTTCACTTTTCTGATAAAATATTTGATTTTTTTAATTATTAAACAAATTAACTTAAAACTTTACAGAGGTAATAAACAGTAACTTTTATTTTATATTTAACCAGTTTGCACAGAAAGAGGCCAGAGACTGACTGGTAAGAAATTCTACCCTTTTGCCAGCATGCCAGGTTTCTGGGTTCTCTCTCTCCAAGCGGCCCTAGTGACCCTGCTTGACTGTATGCAAACAAACACATTGCCATGAATTAAGAATATTTACAAAGGGTTTACACATTTTGGAGAAATTAGGCAGAGAGAGAAATATGACTCAAATTCTATTTATAAGAGTATACTCAACAGGCTTAAAGTATCAAGAAACCTAAAACCCAAAAAGTTAGTTTAAGGTTAAAAGGCTGGTATGGGCCAGGTGCAGTGCCTCACGCCTGTAATCCCAGCACTTTGGGAGGCCAAAGTGGGTGGATCACTTGAGGTCAGGAGTTTGAGGCCAGCCTGACCAACATGGTGAAACCCCATCTCTACTAAAAATACAAAAAAATTATCTGGGTTTGATGGTGGGCACCTGTAATCCCAGCTTCTCAGGAGGCTGAGGCAGGAGAATTGCTTGAACCTGGAGATGGAGTTTGCAGTGAACCAAGATCACATCACTGCACTCCAGCCTGGGTGACAGAGTGAGATTCTGTCTCAAAAAAAAAAAAAAAAAAAAAAAAAAGGCTGGTGTGCTCTATCAATTTCTGCAGGCCTGACAAAGGTAGCCTAGGAATTCCAGATAAATGGAATGAATGATGACTTGCTAGAAAGGCATAGGAAACAAAATAAGTATTCACAGAACCAAATAAAAGTCTTCCACTAGGATCTAAAAAACATCATGGTTATATGTAAATGCATATACAAGCAAAGCCAGAGGAGAATAAAGAACAAATGAGTGAAAACTAGAAGTAAAAACAAACAGGAAACCAACCCTAAATTTTCCTACTTAATTTTACCTGGAGGCTACAGTGTTACTTAGGGCCCCAGAAAACCAACATAATGAATATTTTATTCCTGATACACAATTTAATATCTTTAAGTTCAACAATATTATTATATGTTCTGTGCAATCAAGAAGTCCACTTTAGGTACATGATCAGTAAGTACTCCAGTGCCAGCACTATCCATGCAAAACAGTAAACATAGTGTGAAGCAATGCAAGCATGTATGTGAAATTTGACTCCACACTAAATCCTGCTTCATGCTTACCTATATTTAAAAAAAAAAAAAAAAGAATTGCCAAACTGTCAATGCATTTATTTACAAAGCTTCTTACTTTACTTTAATCAAGACTAAGAGCTTTATGAAAATGTTAATTAGCCAAGTGTCTCCAATTCTCTATCAGGTTTTAAAGAATATTTTATTATTTAAACTTTTCCACATTTTTCTCCCTTACTTAATGATTCCTTACTACATTGTTTCATAAATAACTTTTTGAAATACATAATTTGAACTAACTTTTAGATAACTTCTGAATTAGACAAAATTTTTTTTTCCACTAATAACAATCCTTTCTGGCACATTTTGTATACAGAATTATGTGTTAAGTAGAATTTTATCCTCAGCAACCTAAAACTTTAGTGTAACCCTAAAAAGCAAGAAATCCTGAACTATCAGATATGGACATTTATGGATAAGAACAACTCCACAATTTTAGAAACATATTTCCCCATATCATAACCCTTTTTAATTGGAAATGATCTAGATATTAAATGAGCATCAAAAATAGCTTAAAGATTTTAATTTACACAAAAAGTTTACATAAAACATTTATCCCATTCACTGTACTCAATTTTTTACTTTTAACAAGGGAGACATGAGACGTCAATCAACATATGTAAAATGGACATTGGTTTGATCCCGAAAGGTGGGAAAACTCGAAGCGAGGAGGGGATTTGGGAGCTTTCAGATCACAGGTAGGTGGGAGACAAATGGTGGCATTCTTCTGAGTTTCTAATTAGCCTTTCCAAAGGAAGCAATCAGATATGCATTTATCTCAGTGAGACTTTCAATAGAATGGGAGGCAGGCTCACCCCAATCAGCTCCCAGCTTGAATTAACACTGACATTTTAAAATATCTAGCAAAGACAAACATAAAATTTAGACAAAATGTATGCTGGCAATTCTGAAGATATTTCTATTTTTATTCCACCAATAATTGTAAAGCTAGCTTGTTTAGTAAAGTTATACTTTAAGTCACGTGAACTTGAAAATTGCTTAGAATTATTTACTTATGAGCACTCTTTTACTTATAAGCCAATTTTGGTAGACACAACATATAACAATAAGGTACATACAAATAAACACATCTAGACATGCATACACACACATAAACAAAGATCCAATAGCTTGGAACCTTAACCATGAGATAGCAATACAGGCTTGCTGGTTTTACTTTGCCCCAACAGATAATCCAATGAAGGTTGTGAACCAAAATTTCGGGTAAAGCAGTCGCCATGGCAGTTTGATTTTTAAAGGTCAAGCCTCCCCAGCCTCCAAAGAGCACTGGGACCAAACAGTACCAAAGGAGAGCATCACACATTAACCAGGCTCCCTGCTAGAACAACGGTAAAAACCTGGATACATGCAACACTATTCCACTTTGCCATTAGACAGTAAACTATGGGGCAGAAAGAAAAAAATTGGACAAAACACACAAACAAAGCAAGCAAGGAAGGAAGGGATTTATTGAAAATGAAAGTACACTCCACAGAGTGGGAGCAGGCCCAAGCATAGGGGCTTAAGGGATCCATTACTGATTTTGCGGGAGTTTCAATACCCTCCAGAGGATTCTGTTGGTTACTTGGGGTACACCCTATGTAAATGAGGAGGATAAAGTAAAGTTACAAAGTCATTTACTTAGCCTACACCCTGTAGAGAGGATATTTCCTGTCATCGCTGAAGTGTGAATCAGCCTTATGTTCCCTGCCTCTAGACCATATATTCCTGCCTCACTATGATTGTAAGTTTCCTGAGGCCTCCCAGCCATGCTTCCTGTATAGCCTGAAGAACTGTGAGTCATATAAAGAACTTGGGTAGTTCTTTTAAGGGAGGAGACCACCCCTCATATTGTCTTATGCCCAATTTCTGCCTCAAAGAAAAAGTAGGAGTTAAAGAAAAGACAGAAATGAAATCAGCAGTCAAACAGCCCAGTGCTGCATTCCAGGCCTTGTAGTTAAAGATCGACCCCTGACCTAACTGGTTATGTTATCTGTAGATTCCAGACATTGTATGGAAAAGCACTGTGAAAATTCCTGTCCTGTTCTGTTCCATTCTGATTACCGGTGCATGCAGCCTCCAGTCATGTACCCGCTGCTTGCTCAATCGATCACAACCCTCTCACGCAGACCCCCTTAGAATTGTAAGCCCTTAAAAGGGATAGGAATTGCTCACTCAGGGAGCTTGGTTTTTGGAGACGTGACTTTGCCAATGCCACCAGCTGAACAAAGCCCTTTCCTCCCACAACTCGGTGTCTGAGGGGTTCTTGTCTGCGGCTCGTACTGCTACACTTTATAGCAGTGTGAGAATGGACTAATATACTGTGTCTAAACAGAGTTCTTCTAAGTTTGATTCAAATTTGACTGAAACTTCTTTCCTGCTTTTTAACAAAATCAGAAACTGGAGGGGAAAAAATGTGATTCTTTGCATTCTCATGAAAGGCTGAGCCTCAACTTTTTTTTTTCTACTTTTACCAAACCCATCTCCTGACACACTACATTATCCATTTAAAAATACTCAGCATAGGCCGGGCGCAGTGGCTCACTCCTGTAATCCCAGCACTTTGGGAGGCCGAGGCGGGTGGATCACCTGAGGTTGGGAGTTCAAGACCAGCCTGACCAACATGGAGAAACCCCGTCTCTACTAAAAATACAAAATTAGTCAGGCATGGTGGCGCATGCCTGTAATCCCAGCTACTCGGGAGGCTGAAGCAGGAGAATTGCTTGAACCCAGGAGGCGGAGGTTGTGGTGAGCCGAGATCGTGCCATTGCACTCCAGCCTGGGCAAAAAGAGCGAAACTCTGTCTCAAAAAAAAAAAAAAAATACTCAGCATAAACATGTTTCCATTTGAAAGATACTTAACTGGTAGATAATTAAGTTAATGAGATGAGTCAAGCAAAAGAAGCACTTTTGCATAAAATAAATAAAATAAGCAATAATTGCCCAACTCCTCAACTGTGTTAATAACAACAAACTCCGATAAAAGAAATAAGCTGTTCTTGGAGCCAGCTCTGCCTAGGTTTAAGTAAGTACGCTTTAGCTGATACCTTCTCCAAAGTGCTGTGCTTATTTAAACATATTATTTATAAAAGACAAATGCTGGAATACACTTTAATTGAGGGTCCATTTGAGGTTGGCCAAGACATTTTTCATTCTTGCCTTTCCTTCAATATAAAGCTACTTTCCTTCCCCTGCACTTTGCGTTCTCTCTATTGGGCCACCTTGCCACATGGAGCCCCTACTGCCATCTCACAGTGGTTATTCAGATAAAAGAAAACCTGGCCCATCACTCAAACTGTACAGGTGAGGAAGACATTTAGAATCAATCTCATGTAGATGATTCAAAGCTTAAGAATAAAACCCAGGAGGTAACTGCCTGTTCTTCTCTCTTCCCTTTGTTTTTCATGGAGGAGATTCCATATCCTTCCATGCTTTATATCTATCCTAACTTTCTCCTCTTGTTATGCATGAATATACCTTCTTGTTGTACCCTTAGTGGATACACCTAACTATTCATTTGTTGATAATTTGTTGTAGTATACTGCAGCAGGCTATGTACTAGCCATCCAACAAAATTACATGTCAATTACTCTTACCATATAACCTAGCAATATGTTCTTCAGTAAGGTAATGAATGAATAAACTGTGGTACATCCAGACAATGGAATATTATTCAGCACTAAAAAGAAATGAGTTATCAACTCATGAAAAGACATGGAGGAAACTTAAATGCATGTCACTAAGTGAAATAAGCCAATCTGGAAAGGCTATGGTATGATTCCAACAAAACTATGAAGACAGAAAAAAGATCAGTGGTTGCCAGATGCTAGGGGAAGGGATAGAGGAACAAGCAGAGCACAGAGGCTTTTTAGAGCAGTGAAAATCATATTATAGTGATAGATACATGATATTATATATTTGTGCAAACCCAAGAATGAACCCTAACCTAGACTGTGAAGTTTGGGTTATGATGATGTGTCAATGTATGTTCATTGATAGTAACAAATGTACCAGTCTGGTGTGGGATATTGATAATGAACAGGCTATGCACATTTAAGGATGGGGGTATATGGGAAATCTCTGTACCTTTGTAAAGCAAAAATAAAATTCTAAGCCCTGCAACAAATTGAATGGATCTCTCCTCTCAGTCAAGGATAATCAAAAGTAAACCTGAAACTCTATTTCAGGCCACAATGGGTATAGATGGTTGGACATGCCTCATTATATCTTCCTTTCGTTGGAATTCAGGCACAGCTGACCAGGATTAACATTGCAACAGCAACATTAAGACTGACAAAACAGGCTATTTGTAACAATAAAATACCAGTATGACAGACAGCAGGCCCTAAAAGAAATCAAAGTATTTTACCACAAAATATATTTCTTTGAGATATTTTGAAATGGTCTTGCAAAGCTGTCTGTTGTGGAAAAAACCTACATTCTCTAGAGAATCCCGTTCTCTCTCCAGGTCTTTTTCCTGTCCAGGAGAGAATTAACTAAAAGTCTAGTACCTTATTGGCCGGGCGCGGTGGCTCAAGCCTGTAATCCCAGCACTTTGGGAGGCCGAGACGGGCGGATCACGAGGTCGGGAAATCGAGACCATCCTGGCTAACCCGGTGAAACCCCGTCTCTACTAAAAAATACAAAAAACTAGCCGGGGGAGGTGGCGGGCGCCTGTAGTCCCAGCTACTCGGGGAGGCTGAGGCAAGGGAATGGCGTGAACCCGGGAGGTGGAGCTTGCAGTGAGCAGAGATCGCGCCACCGCACTCCAGCCTGGGCGACAGAGCGAGACTCCCTCTCAAAAAAAAAAAATAATAATAAAATAAAATAAAATAAAATAAAATAAAAAGAAATATTTACAATTTATTCTCTCTGAAGCCTGCTACCTGGAGGGTTCATCTGCATAACAAGAACCTCGGCCTCCATAACCCCTTATTTAACCCAGACACTCTCTTCTAATGATTCCAAGTCTTAGATAAACTCAATCAATTGTTAATCAGAAAATGTTTGAATCCACCTATTACCTGAAAGTCTCAACTTTGATATGTCTCACCTTTCCAGACAGACTACATTTTCAAGGAAAACACAAGCATCTACTGTCCATTCTAAGTATACTCTTTGGATCATGATCTGCTTCAATTTCCTGGTACCTCATTTCTACACCTATCACTTGCCAATTTTGTTATTTTCTACTTTTTTCAGCACATTGGATGAAATAATATCAGAAGCTTTCCCATCTGTGATCTGTCTATAGCCTTACCATTAGAAGCCTCACCAGAGCCAGGCAGCTGCAGAAGCCTCTTTTAAAAATGGTTTAGAATGATGACTGGACTTGGCAGCAACTTGCTTTGGAAGCACCAAACAAAAAGTGCTAGCTGGTGTTTGATTTGATTAACTGCAATCTAGACATTCATTTTGTGGACCATATTCCCATAAGCAAGCAGCTGCACTCCAGGCCTCTGTTTGGGGTTGCTGAGCTGAGCCAAGACATTCACTCTTTGACAACAAAGGCATGTTGGAAGAAGCAGCCAGGAGCAGTACTGGAGCTTGGGAATGAAGGAATGTTCTGCCTAATGAGTGCCAGATGAAATAAAATCTTTGATATATTATTGTTTAGTGTTCCCAAAGGGCTGAACCATTACCCAAGTCACCGTCCTCTGTTGCCTAAGTTACTACACTAACCAGTTTTCCTGCCTTTTGTGTGTGTGTGTGTGTCCATTTTTGATAGGGTGCTTTTTTTTAAAAAAAAAAAACAACAACAAAAAAAGAAGAAGAGGCCTGCTAATGCCATCTAGTTGCTTAAAGTTTTCCATTGGCTTCCCATCATGCCTAGAATAAAATCCAAATTTCTTATCCTGGTTTTCAAGGACTTGTCTGATCTGGTCCCTGCCAATCTGCCTAAATTCATTCCTTACAACTCTTTTTTATCCATCATGTACCAGGTACACCGCTCTTTTTGACTCCCACACATGCCAAGTTCATTCCTGGCTTAGAACCTTTATGCTTGCTGTCCTCTCTACCTGAAAGCCCTGAAGGATTTTATCAATTAAACTTTCTTGATGTAACTGAAAATTAACTGGTTCAAAAGAATTAGAGCAAGCCTATGTTTACTTAAGCTACCTTTCTTACAGATACAAGCATAACCAAGGAGCTTCTTGTCCCATTCTTGGGATATATTAATAATGTACTAATGGTTGTTATATTATTTATATTAAAATTATGCCACTCATTTCTCTAAGAAGTAATAGTAGCTGTACCCCATAGGGCTAATTTGTAGCTAACGATATTCATATGATAAATTCAATCTACCTCTCTACATCTTATAATAGTGATTATTTAAGGCCAAATCAAGTTGATCCTGGGTTTTAGGGTAAACATGAAGCTTCTTTAAGAAAGAGCCCCAACTACACAATGGAAATGAGACAAATGTTTATTTCACTTATATGTAACAGTGCAGGGAAGCATAGTGGGCCAAGTCTACTCTCCAAGGACATTCAGCAACTCAGATTCCCTCCACAATGCTGTTCTACTAACCCCTGGGACTCAGTCCTCCTCTGAATAGTCAAATTAACTTGAAGCCATTCCTAAGGTCTAGTTCACAGGAAGACAAGAGAAAGTAACTTCCTTTGAAGCAAGTGAGGTAGAAGTTGCACTCATTGCTTCTGATCATTTTCCATGGTGATACTAAGCTCTATGGTCACATTTTGTGCAAGGGGAACTGGAAATACGGTCTCTAGCTGGATATCCTTGTATTATTAAGAATGGAAAGGCAGATTTGGGGGGCCTACTAGCAGTCTGCCACACTCATGTAATGAATGCTATACTTGATGAGTAAATAATTAATTGGCACGTGAGATAACAGTCCTTTCTCCCATCCAATACTGATCTCATTGAGAAACAAAAGAATAACAGACAGAAACTAGCATAACATTTTTATTAATAATAGAGACCAGGTTGGAGAATATAGCTTTATGTCTGTTAGCCACAGGAATTTGATAATGCCAAATCTCAGAATACAGAAGATTTAACCAAGTTCAGGGCAGCATTGGACCCAAACAAGTCTTATATGGGAGAAAGAGCTTGTCCTTGGGGGAGCAATAGAACATTTGCTCTCTGCAGGAAATAATGCTCCTAAAAGGGACGATGGCTGAAGCTCAGCCAAGGATACTCTTATTCTAATCAAATTTACTACATATATCATTGGTTCCACCTCTCTTAAGATGGTTTGGGTGAAGGAGCAGAGACAGTGCAGCATGTTCTTAGGCATACTCCTAAGAGTAAGAATGAAGAAATCAAATATGTGACTGAAATCAAGCCAAACTGGTTATCAGTGCATTTCTAAAATCCGCAGTTCTTCACCTTTCAGTTTCTTTTGGTCTCAAGCTAATCCCTTCACCAACCCTTCCTGCTGTATCTCTGTTCCTTCTAATGTATCTCTGCTCTCGGTAATTTCTGCTGTGTACATTTTGCCCTCTCTTTAAGATTTTTTTCTCCACTAATTTATTTTCACTGGGAATATTTTACACAACACTGTCTTCAGAGTTCTGGTAGAATTACCTTTCAGTTCAGTCTTAAACTTCTTCAGAGGAGGGAGAGGATGTTTGCCCAAACTGTGATTAGTGTTTTTGAGTGGGTAATCCTAATGTATACTTAATGAAACAAATTAGGCAATAGGACCTCTCTTTATTGCATCCTCCTCATGACACTACTTGGAGTAGCCTTTGCATAGAATCCTTGCTCAGTGGAAATACTAATTTAAATGGTGGAGTGATTCCTTTGAAGTATCCAGAGCTTTTCCTGATTTTATATCAAAAGCTGTCACTATGATCACCCATATAAGCAAAGGTGTCAAAATGGTATTTAGTGCTATAGTTCCCTCCAGCAACACTGTTGCAACTCTCACAGAACCAAATATATTCACAGAACCCCAAACTCAGAAAAAGTTGGGGGCCACTTCAAAGGGGGCCACTTCAAAAGGTGTTACCATTTTACTATATTCTGAAGCAAGGAATTAAATGTCAAATTCATTCCTTCCCACTCTGCTGAATTTGCTCTAATATATCAATTATGAAATTAGATGGTCCCATATTAACTGTGGGAAAAAGTTGCACACTGACTCAAAATAATATATGATTAAAATAGTATTCACTTATTATATAGGGAACTATAAAATAATATTGAATATTATTGCTATGAAATGCTTATTTTAAGTGCAACTAATGCCAGTTTAAAAAATATAGCTGTACAATGCCACTTTAACATCCGACACATGAAATCCTGAGAAAGAGTTTTTGGACTCTTTTCTTAGCATGTTTTGCCACAAAAAATAGCATTTCCAGTATTATAGTACATATGAAACTATATTAGCATCCTCTGATTATTTGTCTGTCTTCTCTAATTGGTTGTATATCCCTCAAAGGCAAATAGGCATCTCTGTACCTCCAGAGTAGTATAGTCTGAGCTCCATGAATAAATAATGAATGAAAGCTCCTGGAGCTTCCGGGGTCAAGGTTAAGAATACTATACTTAATCATATAATTAGTATTACCACTTCAAAAGTCTCAGGAAATTGTGTCACATGCTGAATGTTACAGCCTAAGTGGTTAACATGGTGTAACAAGAGTACTTTACTCACATCTCAGATTTCACTTTCTTTTCCTCTGCTTCTGTGTGAAATGTACTATTTATTTTTGTTTATATTTTCCCTTTTCCCCTTTTCTACTTGTCATTCCTCCTCCGCATAGCTGTTCCTATTATGGAAATAAATCATGTTTAAATGTTTATGAATTGAGCAAAGTTGAACTTTCGGGGATTAAATAGAAATACTGTATTTAAATTACCATTCTTTTTTCTCAGAATGAACATCTTTCTGGATTCCTTTTAATACTGAGTGCCTTAAAATTTGACAATGTTAATTAAAAGGCATCTACCATAAAAATGATACATAAATTTGTTGTTTTTTTTTTTTTAAAAAGCACACACATTGTAAGTAAGAATTTATCACTATCTTCTGCTGTCTCAAGTTTCCACTTTAAAGGAATATAAAAATTTTTATAAGACTAGCAAGCAGCAACTACTTTTATAATTGACTTTTCCAGTCCTATTTATCTCTTTTGATTAAACATAAGGTATCATCTGTTGAAAATTCAGTAATTCAAAAAATGAAGAATCAGTTTTGATATCTGTATTTAGATTAAATACTGAAAATATCTTTTTTGTAAGGTACCTTACATAAGTGGAACTGTGGGGATTGTCTAGAATAGAAATACCATTGTGCACCAAGAGTTATTTGTGACCATGTGTAAATACAAAAATAAATTTGGCCTATAGTTTAAACTTTTACTTATATGTAACTTTATTGAAAAGTTTTGATGCAGTAAAAACTGTATTATACTGTCCAGATTTATATAGATGTATCATATATTGTATATAGAGATGTATGCACCATTTTATAATGTCAAAAAATTAGATGTATTTCAGAGTTGAGTTTCAGATATCTTGTAAAATTAATTTCTGATACAGTAATGTAACAATTTCTTTTTCCTTGTCTTTCTAATGAAATATAAGAGTTATTGAAGCATAGACATAATTGATCATGAATAGCTGCCGTAACTACAATAGTTAGCATACACATTAGACCTCTAATGGTCTTTGAATGAAAACCTGGAGGTGATCAAATGAGCAACTGACAAAAAGAGATTACTGATTTGTCTGTAAAAAGAGATTGCTGAGTATTTCATTCATTTATTCGGTGAATACCTATTGAATATCTAATATATGCTAGGCCAGGTGTTAGGCCCAAGGAATCCAGCAGTAAACAAAAAAGACACAGTCTACTGTACTCCTGTGGTTTACAACCTAGCTGAAACAAAAATTTTCATAATGAAATTACAAGTGAGCATACAAAAAGAGGATGGTTCATGGGGCTATGGACACACAAAACCTAGTCTGAGTGGCTAACAAATTAAAATTGTGTCTGTGTGTGTGCATATGAGTTTAGTTTTCCTAACTTAATCAGTTATTTAAATTATAATACTTCCAGAGTTAATCTTGGTTAAAGACTGTATGCTTTAGGAGACATGAAGAAGCCCTCCCCTAAATATCTTCCCCAATAGTGTTCTGAATAAAGGTTATAGTCAAGTGTAGATTAAATGCCATTCAACAGGAAAAACAAAATCTATTGAGTGCCTAGTAAGTGCTGGAGAACAAGACAGACATATTTTGGCTCTCGGGGAGCTTCCAGTCTAGGAAAACGATGGCTGTTGAAGAATAATACAACATGATGAGTATCTCAGTGGGAGAAGGCCAGAGAGCCAAGGGAAGATACAATTTAGAAGCTGACCCAGTCACCTGTTGACTGAAGGTTTCCAAGAGATTTGCAGACAAGTAAACAGCTCTACCTTTGGCACCTTTAGCATTCTGTGGGATTTGCTGTTCTTTGCCTCTTATAGAGTGTGCCTTTTCACATAGTTTTCATATTCAAATGCTCCCTTTCCCCCCAACACACACACTCACTCACACATGCACACCAATGACTCACAACTGGGTAACACAGGTAAGATCAGTTCAACGTTATGAAGGAGAACTGATCTTTTACCCTTGGCACTTTTTTTCTTAAAGTTGACTTTCCCCCTTCTTACTGCTGAAGTTACAAGACTCTGAAAGCAACAATTAGGGCGTAGGCCTAGGGCAGTGGAGTCAAAGGAGCCTCTTTGCTTTCTTTTCATCTAGGCTTTAGGCCAGTGGCACAAAAGGAGGCTTTGCGGAATGCCATGACTCAGCCTCACTCACTAGGGCTCTGGTTTCGTGCCAGAGACTCATTGTAAAGAATGCGTGTGTGCTCAGACTTTTTCATGGGTCCCCAAGGAATCAAAAGATGGCTGAGTTATTTTTTAGAGACTTGAGAGTCTCAACAAAGCTTCTTTTTAACAGAGATTTATCTAACAGAAAACAAGATTACAATATGTTGCTTTCTTTAGGAAAGATACTCAAAATTTGCAATATTTTGGTTGTTTTTAAAGTATAGAACTCTAGTTGACATTCACACCCTTTCCACCAGTTTAGGGAGTAGGGTCACTTGCCTTGGTAAGATCACATGATATTGATCGAGCTGATTTTTCTAGGGTCAGGTTTTCCCCTGGTGTCAAGAGGTCACCACAGGCCTCCCTTCTCTCTTGTTTCCAATCAGCTGACTGGCAGAACAGGGCTGGGAGGGAATCTGGGGATAGAGGGGTTGTCCTCTTTTCCTTCTCTCTAAGTTCGGAGCACAGCCTACACCACTTCTGCAGTACACAGGGAGCTAACAGGGTCCTCTTGTTTGTCTGTCTCTCCGTTTCCATTAGTGCCCACTGGAATCTAAGAAAAGAAAAAAAAAGTGAAGAGAGAGCATCCTAAGAGCCTGCCTTTGCTTGAGGCTGTTCAGGCCTAATGAGCCAGGAAAAAGAAGCCTTTCATGTACTCAGCCAAGCTTACTAGAGCTTTGTAGAGTGGCTTGAAGCTAAATTCCTAACTAATAAAGTTTTTATTTTTATTTATTTATTTATTTATTATGTTGTTGCTTGGTTATTTTCTCCTTTGAATCATTTGCTTTGTGAGAATACACCTCTCAGAGGTATTGGGGAGGAGACTTAGTTAAGACAAGTTTCGAGATACTCTTAGTACTCTGATAAAACATATTAAATAGTAACCCAATCTCCCTGAAATTTCTAAACAATGTACACATGAACTATTGATTTAAAAGTAAAAAATACTGTTTTTGTTTGCAGAATATATTTTACTGATATTGGTGTCAGTAAAGGACTTGACATTCACTGTAAACAGCATAATATACATAGCAATTATATATTTATAAACCAGTCCATGGATTTCAACAAAATCTTGACAGTGAACCCAACACTGCCCACAATGAACAAAGGATAACCATACTACTACCTACACTGTTCATGAGCTGTTCCATTTGACTTGCTAAATTTAGAATTAGAGAACTATTAAATATTAAGAGAGAAGAGAATGGTTTGAACGCTGGTAACAAAATATATCTACCCTGAGTTACTTCGCAGCTATGTGGTTGAAATTTTGCAATGAATAGAACTACTAATTGCTGTAATATACCATGCTAGACTTTCCAAAAGCAAGTGCTAACATAAAAATTTTCTTTTGCACACATTCTTAAAAATAGATATTATCTGTTTTTAGCAAGAGTATTGTGTAAATTCTGGCTTTTATATACTGAGTCCCAAAGACCTATATGGTAGCTATATGGTTTGCTGCTCTTAGCCACCCTGTGAGATGACTAGGTCAGTCACAGCTGTTCCCTTTGTAGAGTTCCCATGCTCAGCTGGCTGCTCTTCTTATTCATCAGGGGTATCGTATATATAGTCTGAAAAGGCATATTAAATGTTATAGTAATTTGAAAATGCAGCCAAAAATGTTGGTTTTATAATGTAGAACACAAAAACAAAGCTGGAACTAGGTGGATGTTAAGGCTAAGATTCTCAATGACGATGGGGTGGGGAAAAAGGTGTTCTGTTTATTCAAAAAAGGCATGGGCTTTAGAAAACTGATAGATAATCTTTTTCCTAGATAATCTCATACACTGCCTTGGTTTTACCAACTACTGAAATACTGGTACCTTCTATATTTGCATCTCCAGGCTGGACTTCTCTTCCATCTCCTGACTAGTGTATTCATTTACTTACTTAAAAACTCCTTGGGAAAAAAAAAAGTCAGCTTGAGTCATACTGTCTCAAGGCACGAATGAATGATCTTGCAAGAAGAGGTTCTTCTACAGCATCTGCAGATAAATAGGTTAAGGAAGGCAGATTATGGAGGCAGCAAATGCAGATGGCCTTCATCAAATCTGTTGTGCTCAAACTGCTTTAGTTTATTCTTTATAACATGTTTTTTTCTATTTCCGAAAAGTAATACAAAATTTTTAACTTCTAAATTATTTTTGCTCTTTAACAGCCCCTCAAAGTGAGAGAAGCAAACCATTAGGCTAAAACCAGATTTAAATAAGCACAAGTTACTAGTGGGTTGATCCATGACAGGCATTAGCCCTATCACAGATAAAATGTCTACATAGTCATTAGCAAAACATAATACGAGGTTATGTGTTGTTATGCTAATATGTAAATGCTTAAACAACAATTGCAAATCAAGTTTACAAAAGCAATGTGATACCTACTAATTTACAACTGAAATAGTGATTATCCCCTTATTTTTAGAAATTGGTGTTTCAAAACATTAAATCAGCAGAAAAGTTGGACATTGAAACAGGAACTGCTACTTAAAATAATTAAGACAAGGAATCATATATACCTTTATATAAGGCTTTAGTGATTATTAAACACTCCTATACTAGCCAGAAATGTATGAATGCATGACTCCCACTGGCTTTAATAGACATTTTGTGTAAACTCAGCTGTAATATTTACAACTAGGAGGTATGTTTTTCAAGGGTTTTCTGAGTATATTTGCACAACGAAGCTTTTGTTTAGTATTTGTCTATTTTTGCCCTTATGTCTCATTGATTTAACTATGTATCATATAATAGCAAACATTTCACCAGGAGGAACATTTTTCTATTTGTCTTAAAATATGAGTAGTTCCATAAGTGAATGTTGTAAGTCTTAAAAACCTAGTGCAACTTTATTCTAAGTCCTATTTGACATTTTTCTTTGTGTTTAGAAGTTGAAACTGAACACCTGGAAAGCAGAATTACTGGTTTAATATGTCTCCACTTATGTATTTTATTTGAAAATGCCCATAAGAAACCTTACTGTAAATACACAAAAGAAGATTCACTTCGAGAAGCAAAATGGCTTTAACACAACAAAAATCTTTTTCAGAGTGAAAAAGCAGCAACACCAACACAAAACTGATTTTATTCTTTCTACCACCTGAATCATACTTAAAATAAAGTGCTTTCTGGATGCTTGACTAGAACAACAATGGATTTCATGTTAACTTTTCCAAAGATTTATCAAATAATATATTACCAAAAAGCAATACTGCTGAGATAAGCTACACATAGAATTTCATGACAAAAAGATAATTCATTAAAATTATATGCATCTGCAAATGTATACAAATACATTTCAAGCCTCTGTCTAATAAATTGATAACCACCATGTGGCATTCTAAAATCATAGTAGATACCTAGGTACTTAAACAAAAATATAATTTTATCACCTTTTCTTTTTAACTTAAGGTAAAATTGAGTATGTCAGTGATCCCATTTGATTTTTCTCTTCCATTGGACAATAGTTTCTAAACATCATTTTAAATATTTCTCATTTACAATGAATTTGGATTAAGTAAAATGTGCACAACGCTGGCTCCTTGGTGCTTATGTGCGTCATGCATTGGTAAGATGCAAGAAGACTCTTCAACACTACCTTTGCCCTACACAGGTATCCCCACCTAGGTAAGGATTCCTTAAAAGGGATTAATGGGATTCTCCAGATTCTCTAACTGATCCTGGGGAAGACAACTGTAAACCCAGCTGTCTTCCCTGGAGGACAGGCATTAGAGACCCCACAGCTATCTCCTTCCACCTATTTACATTTGTAGGATAATGTTGACACTTTAAATTGCAAATAAACGAACATAAATATCTATTAGATTTTATTATAGACAGTTAGAAAGCAGTTTTTGCCCTCCAAGATCAGAGGCTTTTAGCATGCCTCAGCAACTTAGAAATAACAAGATAGTGCCTAAAGATCAATTCTGTGAACTTCAATTCAGGAAGAAAAACGGGAATACACTGGAATTGTGAAAGACACCCCAGATCCCAGGGAGGAGAATGTGGGCAAACAACTCCTGTGATAGCATCTGGCTACTAAAAGTGAGTGAAGCCCCAGTATGTGAAAGAGGCAGAAAGCCTTCCTCTGTGACTCACCTTTCCACTGGGGATCCAAGAAACCCAGGCCAATGGAGAGCACTTTGTTTATCCCAAGCTCTGAATTAACTTGGGGAGAGGCTTGGAGACACTGTGAGGGAAAGACACCAGGAAAAGCTGCAGGCATTTTCCCAGACCGGGGACCTAAAGCAGGATGCCATTTTTAATCCAGATGCGTACAAAGTCAGCCATTCTTTGTCAACCTGGTAGCCTGGCTGTGGAAGCATTTTAGTCTCTGCCAAGAGACTGGAGCACCTGCCCTGGAGTGGGGTAGGGAATTACATAGCCACAATTTGGAAAGTGCCTCAGCAGTAGGCACTGGAATTGTGCTCTCTCCTATCACAAAGGTGGGGCAGGAGAGAGCTGCTACAGCTAGAGTTTCTCCTGGGTGGCAAGACTTGCAGCTAGGGCCAGCTTGGTGACCTGGAATCAGTCTGCGTGTGTCCTTGCTGGGTGCCCCAGCCTGCTCCCCAGTGAGCATGGTGCAGCAAGGTCTTCTATATTCCACTCCTAGGCAGAAATCCAGGCACTCAGAGCACCCACCTGCCTGGACCAGCAGCCTAAGCTGCCTGACCCTTCATGGACATGGACATGGTGTAGCATGGGACATAAACATGGTGTAGCAGGTCCCTCTCTGCTCCATACACAGGCAGGTCTCTCCAGGTATTCAGAGCACCCCTCACCTGGATCAGCAGCCTGAGCTGCTCCACTATGCCTATATATAGATTATGGTGCAGTCAGGCCCTCTCCACTCCATGCACAGCATATCTCCAGGCATTCAAAGCATCTGCTCACCTGGATTGACAACCTGAGCCACCCCACCCTTCCTGGGCAAAGATCTGGATGCAGAGGGACCCTCTCTGCTTCACGTCCAGGAAGATCTTCAAGTATTTGGAACAACAGCTCACCTAGTTCAGCTACCTGAGCTGATCTACCTTTCCTATGCAGAGATCTGGGTGCAGAGGGGCCCTGTCCACCCCATACCTAGGCAGATCTCCAGGAACCTAGAGTACCCACTATCCTCATTCCCATGCAGAGAACTTGGGGCTAAAGAGGTTTCTCAGCTCCACGCCTAGGCACACCTTTGGGCACTTGGTGGCCACCCACTGGATGCTCCCTCAGTAGTGGTACTTGTGCCTGCCATTGGAGGATCTGCAGGTGGATCTTCCCTGTGGTTCATTTTATATATGACCTGTGGTTCATTTTATATGCCCTGCACCTTTCAGCAGTTGAGGCATTTCAGATCATTTAAAAAAGAAGTCATGAGTGAATGAGCCAGTATATAAAACTAATGTAAATAGTGCTCTGTGCTTCTCTCAGCATTTCACAACAATACAAGAAATTATTCTTTTTATTTCTCCATGTCCAGTTTCTCCATCTTCACGATCAAATTTTATTAGGTAGCTGTTCTAGTTTCCTGGAGCTGCCATAAGACATCACCACAAACTATGTATGTGGCTTAAAAACAACAGAAACTTATTTTCTCACACTTTGGAGGCCAGAAGTCTAAAACCAAATTGTCAGCTGGGCTATGCTCTCTATAAAAGCTCTAGGGGAGAATCCTTCCTTGCCTTTTCCAGCTCCTGCAGACACCAGGTGTCCCTAGGCTTCAGATGCCTCACTTCCATCTCTGCCTCTGCCTTCACGTGGTTTTCTTCTCTTCTGTTTTTCTTTTCTGTCTCTTATGAAGACATGTGCCATTGGATTTAGGGCTCACCTGGTTAATCCCAGATAATATCATCTGGCGATCCTTACCTTCATTGTATCTGCAAAGACTATACTTCCAAATAAATTCACATTCACAGGTTCTGAGTAGGCATATCATTTGGGGTCCATTACCTAATCCACCACAGTTGCTAATTGTACAGATATCTTTCTATTGAATATTTTTTAAAATACCTTTTAAATGGGGCATACATATTTGTGTTAAATAATATGTTAAGTTGATACGAAAACAAACAGAAAAAAAGACACTAAACATATAGTGGCCTAAATAAGGTAGGAGTTTATTTCTCATCTCACAGTCTGGCCAGGCTAAGCGGTTAGAGTGGCTCTGCTCTGTTAGGTCACAAAGGGTCCCTGGTGCCTTGTGTCTCTGCCATGTTGGCATTTCAACTCAGAGGGGGAATGAAAGTGGGGAGCAACAACTCAACTCATTTTAAACAAGTAAAGTTTGGCTGGGCACAGCAGCTCACGCCTATAACCCCAGCACTTTGGGAGGCCGAGTGGGAGGATCACTTGAGCCCGGGTGTTCAAGACCAGCCTAGGAAACATGGCAAAAACCCGTCTCTACAAAACATACAAAAAATAACTGGGTATAGTAGCATGCACCTGTAGTCCTAGCTACTTGGGAGGCTGAGGTGGGAGAATTGCTTGAGCCTGGAAGGATGAGGAGGCAATGAGCTGTGATTGTGCCACTGCACTCCAGTCTGGGCAACAGAGTGAGACTGTGTCTCAAAAAAAACCCCAAAAAACAAATAAATGAAGTTAGAGTTGCACACATCACTCTTACGTTACCATTCCGCTGGAGAGAACTTATTCATGTGGCTACTTCTAGTTGCAAGTAAAAATAACAATTGTATTTCTAGCTGGGTGGCCATGCATCCAGCTTTAACTCTACCACTATGCAAACTGGAGGACAGATGGAAGAAGAACTAGTGTGTGACAATGTTAGAAAACCTTAACCCTCCTAACGGTATCTTTTAAAAAATTAAACAGGCTTTTAGTGGAGTCAACACAAGATACGCATGTAATTAATCATCATCTTCATTCACAGATGGAAAAATAAATATTAACTTTCTTGAATTTTTAAAATTCCTTATTGTGTTTGACATTTATTACCTTTGAGGGAAGAAACTATTTTTCTACAGTTTAGAAGTCATTGTTAGACACAGTTAGTGTTAGTCATTTTTATTTTCTTTTTTAAAAACGTATTTTGCAGAGATGGGGTCTCACTATGCTGTCCAGGGTGGTCTCAAACTCCTGGTCTCAAGTGATCCTCCTGCCTTGGCTGCCCAAAGTTCTGGGATTACAGGTGTGAGCCACTGTACCTAGCCATTTTTTAAATTACTGTCTTTAAAACTCCCTTATAAAATATACGTCTTACATAACTTATCCTTTGCTTCCCATGAGGAAGTATTTCTCGTGGCTTCTTGCTCTCTGTGGTGGTTGAATTAATTACCTGGTAAATGGGTCACAGTGATTGGCCTAGGTTAGTCTGTCTGCTCTACACTCAAATCTTCCAGCTACTGGGCTATTCCAAAGTTCCTACTGGCAGCAGAGAGTTATTATTTGGCTCTCATTCTACGGTCCATTCTCCATCAGCTCTATCAGGAATATTGTTAAAGTTTTGACCTTCATTTGACTGACCCATGTCTCTCTCAACAGTTCAAAACCTAAGTGGTGAGGAGGTATAATTTATTAATCTTCTCTTACCCCAATACTGTGGAAATGTATTATGCAAGTTTTTGTTTCCCATATGATTTGTGAGCACAAAATGGTGAATCAGAGAAATTCCTGAAAGGCTGCAGCCAAAGACAGTTAAATGTTGCCATAAAGAAAGGGTAAAATTTCTGTCCAAGGGAAGAATTTTTTTTTCAATTTATTATTATTTTTTTAGATGGAGTCCCACTCTGTCACCCAGGCTGGAGTACAGAGGCATGATCTCGGCACACTGCAAACTCCACCTCCTGGGTTCAATCTATTCTCCCTGCCTCAGCTTCCCGAGTAGCTGGATTACAGGGCCCCCCCACTACGCCTGGCTATTTTTTGTATTTTTACTAGAGACTGGGTTTCACCATGTTGGCCAGGCTGGTCTCAAACTCCTGACCTCGAGTGATCCACCCACCTCGGCCTCCCAAAGCGCTGGGATTACAGGCGTGACCCACTGCACCAGTCTTTTTTCAGTTTAAACCCCATATGAAAGTTATTCTTCCAGTCAAAAGGAGTAAAATGTAACACCTATCTTACTCCCACCCACTCCATACTTTCCTTCCATCCCCTATGCAGTCTTAACCAAGGGCATACCACAAAGGCTGTAGTCCAATTCAAGAGATGCAGAGGGTTCATGGGTTGTAAAAACAGAAAGGCTAATGAGTTATAAATATTTAGCAACGAGGATTAAGGAAAGCTACTGCTTTGGATATACTATTGGCAGAAATTATATTGATGCGAAAATTCAAAATCTGCAAAAAGATAAATAAGCATTTGTACTTAATAAAGATTTGATTATTTCAACAGCCCTGCAAGAGTCAAGAACATCATATAACTCAAGAAGAGTGTCATCAGAACCAAGGCACCCGAAGAATAAAAACATTCAAAGGAGGAGAGATCAGAACAGAGACTATTCCTTAAGTATTCTTGGCTAAGGGCTCCATAGTTGCTAGACAGAGAAACTGGAAGTTAATTTCAAAGCTTTCATGTAAGTGTTTAATATAATTGGTATCAACTTACTCAAATATATTTATCTTTCCATTTTATGGCTTCCACCAGTCTCAATTTACCAATTTTTTATAGTTGTTACGAAGTCTCTTATGTACTGGGGGTCAGGGGACAGGGATCCTACACTTACTGAAGTACACTGAGGCTAGAAACACCACAATTTTATTTTAACTTTTATTTTAGGTTCAAGGGTACATGTGCAGATTTGTCATATGGGTAAACTGTGTGTCATGGAACTTTGCTGTACAGATTATTTAGTCACCCAGATAATAAGCATAGTACCCAATAGGTATTTTTTCTGATCCTCTCCCTTCTGCAACCCTCTACCCTAAGTAGGTACTGGTGTCTGCTTTCCCTTCTTTGCGTCCATGTGTTCTTATTGTTTAGCTCTCGCTTATAAGTGAGAACATGAGGTATTTTGGTTTTCTGTTCCTGCGTTAGTTCCCTCAGGATAATGGCCTCCAGCTCCATCCATGTGGTTGCAAAGAACATTATCTCATTCTTTTTCATGGCTATATAGTATTTCATGGTGCACATATACCACATTTTATTTATCAAGTCTACCATTGATGGGTATTCAGATTGATTTCCTGTCTTTGCTATTTGTGAATAGTGCTGCAATGAATGTATGCATGCATGTGTCTTTGTGGCAGAACAATTTATATTCCTTTGGATATATACCCAATAATGAGATTGCTAGGTTGAATGGTAATTCTGTTTTGAGTTATTTGAGGAATCACAACACTTATTTCTACAATGGCTGAACTAATTTACACTCCTCCCTCTCTTTTCTCCACAACCTTGCCAGTATCCGTTACTTTTTGACTTTTTAGTAATGGCCATTCTAATTGATGTGAGATGGTATCCCATTGTGGTTTTGATTACCATTTCTCTAGTAATTAATAATAGTGAACATTTCTTCATATGCTTTTTGGCCACATGTATGTCTTTTTTTGAGAAGTGTTCATGGCCATTGCTTATTAATTAATGGTGTTGTTTACTTTTTGCTCGAAAATTTGTTTAAGTTCCATACAGATCCTGGATATTAGACATTTGTCAGATGCATAGTTTGCAAATATTTTCTCCTATTTTGTAGATTGTCTGTCTACTCTGTTAAGTTTCTTTTGCTGAAACACCACAAGTGACTTACAGCCAAGGTTCTGATACTAAGAATGGGTGCAATGAGTACTGCAACCACTGGAAGTGGGTTCAGCACCCCTAGAAGATTCCTTAGGAAGGTTTGCTCCTATCTGAGTGGACTTCATGTTACACATTTTTGAGGTATGACTGCTGAATGACCATGACTGGGCCATCTCTTTATCTAGCTGTAAAAACCTAACTCATGACACTGGCAAGAAAATGATCTAAAACTTTGTATGGTATCAGGAGAACCCGCTCCCAATGTTTAACATGGGTTCTTTTCTATTTCCCAAGTGTCTCGACTGGGTTGAGAAATAAAGGGAAAGAGCACGAGAGAGAAATTTAAAGCTGGGTGTCCGGGGGAGACATCACATGTCGGCAGGATCCATGATGTTCCCCGAGCGGTAAAACCAGCAAGGTTTTATTAGTGATTTTCAAAAGGGGAGGGAGTGCACGAATAGGGTGTGGGTCACAGAGATCACATGCTTCACAAGGTAATAAAATATCACAAAGCAAATGGAGGCAGGGCGAGATCACAGGACCACCGGATGAGGTGAAATTAAAATTGCTAATGAAGTTTCGGGCATGCATTGTCATTGATAACATCTTATCAGGAAACAGGGTTTGAGAGCAGATAACTTGTCTGACCAAAATTTATTAGGTGGGAATTTCTGTCCACCTGATAAGCCTGGGAGCACTATAGGAGACCGGAGCTTATTTCATCCCTTCGGCTTCGACTAGAAAAGACCGGACGCCTTAAAAAGGGGCCGTCTATAAGCCTACCTTCAGGGTGCATTCTCTTTCTCAGGGATGTTCCTTGCTGAGAAAAAGAATTCAGCGATATTTCTCCAATTTGCTTATGAAAGAGGAGGAATATAGCTCTGTTCTGTCTGGCTCACTGGCAGCCAGTTCAAAGTTACCTCTCTTGTTCCCTGAACATCGCTGTTATCCTGTTCTTTTTTAAGATGCCCAGATTTCACATTGTTCAAACACACATGCTCTACAAACAATTTCTGCAGTTGATACAATCACAGGGTCCTGAGGCGACATTCATCCTCCTCAGCTTACAAAGAAGATGATGGGATTAAGAGATTAAAGACAGGCATAGGAAATCACAAGGATATTCACTGGGGAAGTGATAAGTGTCCATGAAATCTTCACAATTTATGTTCAGAGATTACAGTAAAGACAGGTGTAAGAAATTATAAAAGTATTAATTTGGGGAACTGATAAACGTCCATGAAATCTTCACAATTTATGTTCTTCTGCCACAGCTTTAGCCAGTCCCTCCGTTCGGGGTCCCTGACTTCCTGCAACAGTACGATTTGTTGGTGGAATAAGATTTTTTGAATTCGTAAATACTATAGTATTTCATTTATATTATGGAACATAATTTTAACATCCTGGACTCCTTCCCTTTCTCTTATTCCCCATATGCCATCATTCCAAGTAATCTTGTTATGCTTTAGACATTCTCAAGTTTATTTCATCTTTCCATAAATGGGTTGCAGTCTATTTACTCTGTCTCTTGGACATGTGACATAATCTACCAAGTGTTTCCTTCCCTGAATGGTTCTTAAAGTATGGTCCCAAGACCAGCTGCACCAGTATCACTTGGGAATTTGTGAAAAATGCAAATTCTTGCTTTCCAAGGCCACACACCAACAGAATTAAAAACTCTGGGAATGAGGCCCAGTAAACAGTTCTTTGAAAAGCTCTCCTGGGAATTTTGATGCATGCTCAAGTCTGCAAACCACTGTTAGAGGATGGCATATTTGTTGATATTATTTGCCTGGCTTCCCCCAGAGTACATAGAGGTGCAGTCTATGCATGTGTCCTCAGAACAGCTTGCCACTTCCCAAGCACATTGCACCTTTTCACACTTCTGTGCTTTGGCACTTTCTGTGCCTGAAAGGCTATTCTACTCTCCCACTGTCTGCTCAAAACCCGGAGACAGCTTAAATCCTTTTGAAATGAGTAAGATATAAATAACTGTATACTTACCCCTCAACACGCAGTTCAAATATCATCATGGCTGCAAAACCTTCTCTGACTCCCAGGCAGATTTAGTTATTCCTTCTGACAGTGCTGTCACTGTAATTAACACTTTGTGGTGCAGTTGTTTAGGTCTTCTCACACTGAAAGATGGATTCTTGAGGGCACACCTCCAATGTATCCTTTAAAATGCTGGGATCACAGTAGATGCCCAACAAGACATTTTTGAGTAAAAGCTTATTTGCTGGCTTAGCAGGCAAGCCCCTCTCTTTCTGTGCTTTGTTTTTCACTCCTTTTTTTCAACTGAAGATGAAGTTTCCACTCTTCTTCCTCTTCAACTGAGAGCACAGGTTTGGGAGAGAAGGTTGTAAAAAGATTAGGTCAGTCACATTAAGCCTAGAGTTCCACAGAGTAGATCTTTCCTCCCTAACTCATATCTTATAAATGAAACAAATAATCTTGATGTAAATCCAGATTCAAGTTCAAATTCTTAAAATTTTCTCCAATCATAGATTTTATTTAAGTCTTGATTAATGAGAAGAGTTAAAAAACCATACATATTTAATAAATCTTGAAAGACATTATTCTGGGTATGTGTGGCTAAAAAGTAATGAATTTATTCTGTGAAAGTAATCAATATAAGTTTCTAATCATATTTTCTATACTAGTAAACAAAGGTTCATTGGTAGTAGAATATTCTGAATTTTGCTTTTTCTTACATTTTTAAACAAAAATTTAAAGTGGATAGTTTATACTAGTTTTTCTTCTTAATATCCTATATGGTGTTAATTAGTGTAGTGGCTAGACTGAGAGGTACTTTGTGTGTATATCAACCTGTATGGTATGATAAGTATAATAACAGTAAGATTTGGCATTTTCATTCACTGTTATAAATGAACAACAGTTTTCTTTTTGGAATTCTGAAATACTATTTCCCATGAAATTGAGACTAATGGAAACTGGAAATACCAAATATTCTGACTCTTCTGAACTGGAAGTCACATCTGCAAAGTTAACCTATAATTTTTCATTTTCTGGCTGGGAGTGGTAATTAGCTAAACAATTACTCAGCTAATATGAGTTGGGGCTTCCCCTTTCTCTACTAATCTTTATATGTTGCCTTCACCAAGACTCACTTCTTTGGGTCAAATATGTAGTGAGGAGCAGTGTGAGAGGGAGACTGGAGAGATTCCTCAGGGCAGTGCATACTTGGTGAAGCATGGGCAAGTGTGTGCACATGAAGCTAGCAGATCAAGACGGATGAGACTGCAGCATTTCCCACTACAACTGTAACCTTGCATGGGATAGTTGTCCAAGATTGCTTATTTTCACCATTAGCTCAGAGTATCAAGGACACCTTCAGTTTCAAGTGTCTAGTTAACACATCTGAGGAATAGAACTAGGAGCACTATTTAGAAATGGCCACCCCATCTGGGGTCATTGTGCTTTCCCTTGCCATCCTAAACCTTTCAACACCACTCTGATGCATGCACCGCACAGGCTTTGTAATGGAGTTATTGGTCTTTTCTCCACAAATGGATTGTACTCCCTGAAGGCAGGAAATGCCTTTAATTCACCTTTATATTCTCAAAAGAGTCTAACAAAGTATATACTCTCGATATACTCTTCTTGAAGAAATAAGCTGCATACACCTCATTCAGGAAGAATTAGTTGCTAACAGTGAAGAGCAATTTCATACAGGGTTCAAATGTACTTATTTAAATTACAGATCTTAAGCAAGTCAGAAAAAAAGGCACTTGTCTTCTGTAAAATGCACCAAAAAGGGTCTACAGACTATTTGCCTTGCTAGCTGAAGAGCCTGTTGAAGAACAGCATTGTTCTCCTGAAGCCACCATTTGATGCAATGCACTTATACTTTCACTTCCTTTTGCTGCAGGAGTTATTCACTGAGGGATGCCTGGCTTATGTGTTTATGTGCTTCAGAGTTTCATGAAGAATTCAAAGCTTCTGGTTAGCCACTGTGGCTCACACCTGGAAACTCAGCACTTTGGGAGGTCGAGGCAGGTGTATTGCTTGAGCCCAGGAGTTCTAAAGAAGCTTGGGCAACATGGCATAACACCATCTGTATAAAAAATACAAAAATTAGCCAGGCGGGGTGGCATACATCTACAGTCCCAGCCACTCAGGAGGCTGAGGTGGGAGGATCACTTAAGCCAGGAGGTGGAGGCTGCAGTGAGTCATGCACATGCCACTGCATTCCAGCCAGGGTGAGAGAGCAAGACCCTGTCTCAAAAATAAAAAACAAAATAAAATAAATGAGTCAAGCCTTCTGGAGCCCTATTACAAAATAAACCAAATTATAATTTTGAGCCCAGAACTCTAAAATCTCCCTTAATTAAAGATTTTAACGGGAGCCAGAGAAAAGCAAAAACACAGCAGGCCACCAAACCCAGAAGAAAAGGGGACTCCAATTGTATTTGATAACCACTTGCATGAATAACAATAAATCACAGCAAACTAATTTTAACAGTTAGCTTCAACAACCACATATCAAAACACATTTAACGTTATGGGTGCACTTTAACTGAAGCTAATGTTGCACAGTACATGGAAATTCATAATTATAAAATAGCAAATTTAGAGTTTGGAGAGTGATGTACCATTGAATTCATTTTTTATAGTATCTTCCCATTTTCCAGTTAAATGTGATTACTTGATGCTTGATTGGATTTTTCTCTTCTATCTCATTTTCAGTCCTCACAGATACTAACAAAGTACCACATCTAAGTCAGAAGTATAGTGGCAAGTCTATAACAGGCAGCCTGGAAAAATTTGCTTATTGTATAATTGACACCTGAAGAGCTGAGGAGATAGATTGGTTCTCATTTTTGATCAGGAAAAATCACAGAAATGAAGCCCCAGGCTATTAAAAGGGAGAGAAAAACTACCTGCCGCTCCCCAACTACATTAAAATAAATCCTGAAATGACAGAATCTGTTACAATTAGAAATAAGCAGTGGAAAATTTGCATTCATCTCTACATCTTTCCTTTGAATCTCAGAGGAAGCACTGTCTCTCCCCTGCATCTAATTCTTCCCCTGATATCTTAACCACATCCTCTTTCATCTCCTTTACAACCTGGCTTCATAACATTTCCTCTCTTCTCTTACTTAAATGCTCTCTTCTCTCCAGCCTTCTTTACTTCAATCTATAAACACACTGGAATCCTTCAGTTAGAATGTCCCCATCTTCCTCACCCTGTATTACCTTCTAGCTATCACCCTTTTCTTCCTTTGCATCCAAAATCATTAAAAGTGCTATCTAAACTCACTCTTTTGTAGTTACCTTCCATTCACTCTCAAACTGGTGCAATTTGCCTATTCCTGAAAGTACTTTCCCTAAGGCCCTAGTGGCTACCTTTAAAAGAAATATCCAAGAGACACTCATTGGTCCTTCTCTCATCTTGGGTCTTTATCTTAGGTCAGCAGTGTCCAATCTTAGTAGTGCCCAATCTTTTTCTTTTAGAAATAAAATAAAATAGAGAATTAAAGGCTTCTGGAGCCCTATTACAAAATAAATCAAATTTTAATTTTGAGCCCAGGACTCTAAAATACCCTTTAATTAAAGATTTTAATGAGCATCAGAGAACAGCAGGCCACCAAACCCAGAAGTAAAAGGGACTCCAATCACCCTTGACAAGCCATCTTAACATTCCATCTTTCCATCTTAACGTCTTAACATTCTCTCTTCCTCGGACTTCTAACAGTTTCTGTAGATCTCCTCATACTCCCTGAATTTACATTTGAAATCTGCTTCTACCACTTTCTCTGTGTGGCTATGGGTGGAGTTGTATGAACTCAAGTGATGGTTGTACTGCGCTTGTCAGCCTCTGACCTGCCCCTGCTGTGTCAGTGAGAGTCTCTGCAGGCAACAAAAGCAACTGTAAATAGAGTCTAATCAAGGAAGTATTAAAAAGGATGACAAAGCATCAGAAAACCATAACTAGAGCTGGGAAGGAGTTGGAAACTTGGTAAATAAGAACTTTGTTCACAAAATTGAACCACTGCCAAAACCATAGTGAAAATCAATTGGGAAGTGATAAATACCCTGACCACTTCTCACTTGTACTATCCTCCAATATTCTGCTGGTGCCTCTCACTGGTCAAGCCTAACTGGAAATCCAGAGCCCAGTGGAGGCTGAGTGACATCGTCTCTAGAGGCCAACCTCCTGAGACACACAGCAAGCCAGGGAAGGGTAGACACTGAACCTGGGTAGAGGACACCAGAGAACAACCAGCACTTGAGCACACTGCCCACTGCCCTTTCCTTCACTTAAAAAATATTTAGTGTGAGCCGGGCGCGGTGGCTCACGCCTGTAATCCCAGCACTTTGGGAGGCCGAGGCGGGCGGATCACAAGGTCAGGAGATCGAGACCACGGTGAAACCCCGTTTCTACTAAAAATACAAAAAATTAGCCGGGCGCGGTGGCGGGCGCCTGTAGTCCAGCTACTCAGGAGGCTGAGGCAGGAGAATGGCGTGAACCCGGGAGGCGGAGCTTGCAGTGAGCCGAGATTGCGCCACTGCACTCCAGCCTGGGCGACAGAGGAGACTCTGTCTCAAAAAAAAAAAAAAAAAAAAAAAATATTTAGTGTGACAGGGACTATTCTAGGGAATCAGAGTACAGGGGTTCACAAGACAGGAACGATATGTACTTTCATGGTATTTCATTCTGCTTAGGGAAGACAGACAGAAAGGAATAAACAACGCAATTTCAGGTGATGATAAGTGCTATGAAGAAAATAAGGGGTACCAGTAACCCGATGTAGAGAGGGCAGTCCTTTAGATGAGGGTAACCAGGAAAGTCATCTCTAAGGAGATGACAGGAGAGCTTAAAATGAACAAGAAGGAGGAGACCAGGCTTTCTCAGAGTCAAGGGCAGCGTGTTCAAACAAGAAAGATTGGCAAGGGCACGGTGCAAATGTCCCGAGGAGGAAACCAGCTTGACTCATCCAAGGGAGACACAGGAGGCCTGGGTGGCTGGAACATGTGAGAAGGAGGGTGGCAGGAGGTGAGGTAGGAATGTCAGGCAGAGGCTAGATCATAAAGGGCTTTGTAGGCCAGGCAGGCAGCTGGGTCTTTCCTGAATGCAATATAAGGGTTTTAGGCTGGTTGTGGTGGGCTGGTAGATGTGGATTAAGACACATCTGATGTCCAACTGTAAAATATAACCTTTCACAATTCTGTGAAAAATAAATTGTAGTGGGATGAGAGGAGAAATATCCCACTACAGCTTGCACTGCCCTACCAGAGGTCCCATACCCAGGAAAGCTGAATGATGTTTCAGGTAGGAGTGACACTGTTTACAGAAGGATGAGCACCTGACCCAAGAGCTGCTCATTTCCAGGTTGGCTAGCAGCCCATGAAGCGACTTACAGCTAAGAACTCTGAACTGGCTTATATTCTTCTGAAATACAGACTAGAGGATAAGAAGTGGATTAATCAGCCAGTTGGTACTATGAGAATAGATTAAAGAGGTAGCAAAAAGCAGAGACACAATGAGAAAGAAATAAGAGAGTAGCTTATGCCTAGGCTCCTAATAGCTTCTCATATACCCAAATAAACACTTGCTCCTTTTTTTTTTTTTTTTTTCTTTTTTTGAGACAGAGTCTCGCTCTGTCGCCCAGGCTGGAGTGCAGTGGCCGGATCTCAGCTCACTGCAAGCTCTGCCTCCTGGGTTTACCCCATTCTCCTGCCTCAGCCTCCCAAGTAGCTGGGACTACAGGCGCCTGCCACCTCGCCCGGCTAGTTTTTTTTGTATTTTTTAGTAGAGACGGGGTTTCACCGTGTTAGCCAGGATGGTCTTGATCTCCTGACCACGTGATCCGCCTGTCTTGGCCTCCCAAAGTGCTGGGATTACAGGCTTGAGCCACCGTGCCCGGCCGCTCCTTCTTTTAATTAGTCTCCTGAGTTTCTCTTTCTTACAAGCAAAAGGGTCTAACAAGCGCATTGGTGTTCCCAAGTTTTCCTCCTTAAACCTCTTCTTCTTATGCGCATTAGCCAGGATGACAAAGATCGGCTCTGGTAACAAAACTCAAATCTCAGTGGCTTAAAACAACCAAGGTTTACATGTCCTTCATGATGTGACTGGGACTCTGTTCTGAATCATCTTCCCTCCAATACCAAGATTGATAGTGCATATGCTCTCTGGAACATTGATGATTGCCATGGCAAAGAGAAAAAGAGTTCTGGAACGTCTTGCATCAACAATTAAATGTTATGTTCACAATTAATTGGGAGAACATGTCATGTAGTTCAACCCCATCACAGGGAGGCCAGGGCATGCAATCCTGCTATATTCCTGAAAGAGAACAGGAAATATTTGCGTTTCTTCAAGATGGGCCCATTACTTATTTAATCTAAGGAGCAATGAGCCCTCTTTAAATGTTTGTTGAATACACAAATGATTGCCGTTTGTAGGGGGGAAATGAAGGCAGGAAAACCAGACAGGAAATATTTGGCACACCTATCACCATGCACTGATTCATAACCATGGTCTTAATTGCTGCCTATACACCAAGGTCAAAATTTCTAGGAGAGATGCCCCATTTAATTCCATATCTATATTTTCAACCACCTACTGGAATAGCACATTTGGATGAGACGTGAGACACCTCAAGTCTCATGTATCAAGAGTGAACCCTATCTTTCCTACAGACTTGTAGTCGCTTTCTTGGTCAATGGCCCCATTATCTATTACTTCAAATAAGAAATCCAGGTGTTATCCTTGACCCCTCCCTCTCTTCTGAAAACAAATCAGTTGCCCAGCTCCTCTTTAAATTTATCCCCATTCAACTAACACCAGGACCATTATCCTACTTCATGGATCCTGACAGCTTCTTGCCTATGCAATTTTGTCTGGTTTTCCTGCCTTCACTTTCCCCCTACAAAGGGCAATCATTTGTGTATTCAATAAACATTTAAAGAGGGCTCATTGCTCCTTAGATTTAATAAGTAAAGGGCCCATCAGAAGAAACTCAAAGCCGAAAGAGAGAGACAGTGATGTAAACAAAAAATTACAATACAATGGGACAAACGTGATAATGGCCATATGGAAAGTAGCCTGGGAAAGGAAAGGAAAGACCAAATTGAGGGTGATGGTGATGGTGATGGGAAGGTAGTGTAGGACTGACATGGTTTGGATTTGTGTCCCTGCCCAAATCTCATGTCAAACTGTATGTAATCCCCATTGTTGGAGGAGAGGCCCGGTGGGAGGTGACTGGATCATGGAGGTGGAGTTCCCATGAATGGTTTAGCACCACCCCTCCTTGATACTGCCTTACCAAAGTAAAACTTTAGGTAAATGCTGTGGGAGCAGTAAGAGCTGCTCCTCCGTGTGAGTCACAAGGCTTGGAAAAAGGAGTTGAAGGATGCAGCACTTGCCTGGCATCTAGTAGGGACTCTGACTCAGTCCAACCAGGGTGGATAGAAGGGAATGGCATGGAGGAGCAAGAAGGAGCCTGATCAGCAAGGACCTAAGGTGTCCTGAGCCATTATTTGGCAGGCAACTGGGTGGAAGGTCATCCACTGAGATATCAAACCCAGAAGGAAGAGTCAGTCTATGGGGGATCACACTTTTAATGAGGGATACAATCACATGGTTAACATTTACTGAAGACTAATTTCAGGCATAGTGCTAATCACCTTACTTTACTATTTTGTTTAATCCTCACAACACTCCTACGAAGCAAATTGTACCATTATCTTCATTTTGCAATTTAAAAAGAAACAATGAGATTCAGGGACTGACGGTTTGACCAGTTACTAAACGTGATTTGCACCAGAGCCCAGGTTGATCATCTATCTACCAAGCTCTGCTGAGTTTGAGCTGCCTGCAGGAATTCCGTCTGGATGTGTCCACAGGCCGGACCACAAGCTGGGAAGTGTGGGCAGAGACATTGACTTAGGGGTCACTGCTTATAGGGGGCACGGCAGGATCAAAGCTGTGGGCCTGGATGAGATGGCTCAGGGAACTCTAAAAAGGAAGAAGGCAAGAGGACCTGGGGAACACTAACCTTAAACAGGCAAAAAGAGGAAAAGAAACCAGCGAATGAGTTTGAGAAGCTGCCCTCTGAGAAAGCGAACCCTTAAGAAATGTCCTTCAGTGAATCCTTCAAAAGCCCCTAGACCAATGCCTGGCACTCGATAAAGGACCTCTGGAGTCAAAAGGGGCGTTCTGTCAAGGGGGTGGGGGGACTTTATACCTAATTTTTCCAGCTCCTAAAGGACCAAGCGATATGAAACCCACAGGGTGACCTCGCTACCTGGGAGGTAAGTCTGAGACAGGGAGAATAGGGCCAAGGACAATAGCCAAACCCTCCTCAGAACAGGGCAAGAACGCTTTCCCCAATTCGACAGGGTAGCGGCGGATGTGAGCGCCACTCACCGCTGCCCGCTCCGATAAGAGGTTACTGCGGAAACGACCAGGAGGGAACCGGCAAGGATCCAAGCAGCTCACGGACTGGGGTCGGCTCTGTCCGAGAAGGGGAGCGCGCGCCCTGACACGCAGGCATGCGCGCGCCTGTGGGAAGTCGGGGAGCGCGCCCCTGCCAGTCGCCCCGCCCTCCCCAGAGCTCCTGCCCTCCTAGCAGTTGCTCTCAGCAGCC
>NW_012110119.1:1130912-1161481 GCF_000951045.1 Mandrillus leucophaeus
CGGCGGCGGCGTGGTGGTCGGCGTGGCCGAGGTGAGAAACTGGCGCTGCTGCTGCCTCAGCAGCACCTGTTGGTGCCGGAGCCTCGTGCTGGTCTGCGTGCTGGCCGCCCTGTGCTTCGCTTCCCTGGCCCTGGTCCGCCGCTACCTTCAGCACCTCCTGCTGTGGGTGGAGAGCCTTGACTCGCTGCTAGGTGTCCTGCTTTTCGTCGTGGGTTTCATCGTGGTCTCGTTCCCCTGCGGCTGGGGCTACATCGTGCTCAACGTGGCCGCTGGCTACCTGTACGGCTTCGTGCTGGGCATGGGTCTGATGGTGGTGGGCGTCCTCATCGGCACCTTCATCGCCCATGTGGTCTGCAAGCGGTTGCTCACTGCCTGGGTGGCCGCCAGGATCCAGAGCAGCGACAAGCTGAGCGCCGTTATTCGCGTCGTGGAGGGAGGAAGCGGCCTGAAAGTGGTGGCGCTGGCCAGACTGACCCCCATACCTTTTGGGCTTCAGAATGCAGTGTTTTCGGTAAGTAGGGTCCCGCTGGCCTATCCCTCTCCAAGTCTGTTTTTGAGCGGTCTTGTGGCGGCCCTAGGAGGGCGCTCTATCAGATAAACACCAGCAGAGAAGTGACATTGAGGGCAGGAGTTACAATTACTTTCCATCGCACCCTGGGAAATCTGTCATACACATAAAACATACCTAACGCGGAGTCTCGAAAAACAGTTTGTTAGATAAAAAACTAATGTTCCTTTTCGGGATGGGAACGTAATTAAAAATGAAAAGCCCTCTTAACAGTGGGCATGCAGGGACATGAATGGAAATGCCCATCTTTAATACTTGTCATCTTTTGTAGCAGCTTTGGCAACATTTAGGGAGGAAAGCTTCACGTTTTTAGCTTTCTCTCTTGCTTGCATAAATACATCCAGGGTTTTGATTCAAGTTTTTAGCAACCTGGACCGAAGGAAGTGTTTCAGTAAACAGTGGAGGAGCTAGTTGCAGACTCCGATTTTTGGAGTTTCCTATATTTGTAATGGGCTTTTTCTTCTTCAAGTAATTGTGCTTTAATGCGATGTAAAGGAGAAAATGCTACTGTTTATCTTTCTTTGGAGGAACTTCATTTCGAAATCGCAGGGCGGTGAATAAAACAGAACAGATAACCTTTTGCTCAATTAGCATTTATTTTTCTTCAATATATGCACTATTATAGACTTTTCTGTGCTTGTATTCATATGTTTTGTTTGTCCAGGTTTTTATAGCTAGTGTGCATCTCCATGCAACTGATTTAGGATAGAAGCACTGCTAGTGAAGAGATCATTTTACTGGAAGAAAGGAATCTGGTCTTTACAAACTTTGTGACTTTGGATCAAATTACTGACCCTGTCTGGCTTCACTTTTCTCTTTTATAAAGTGAAGGACTTAAAAAAGTAGATTACCGTGTTCCCCAAATTCAATTATTCTAAACTACCAAGCGTTTATGTAGATTCCCAGGACCTCAACCCTTCAGCTAGACTTAAAGAAAACTGTACTGAAGTAAAAAGATAATTGCACTCAAAACCATAGGAATTGATGTATTTTAAGTGATTCTGATGCATTGTTTCAAAAAGTAAATCACTGTTAGTCTCTGGAAACTTTCTCATTTTGTTTTGAATTAGGAATAATTCTAACCAATCTACCTCTTTGTGATGAAATTAAAATCTTTCCCTTTTTTCTTTTCTTTTAAATGCCTTTTGCAAACCTCTTGATTCCAAGCAACAGCAGCAATGACTATAATGGTATTTGGTAGAGGCAGTGGAAACAGATAAGCGGTTTTCTGTAGAGATGAAGTTTAGTGTTAGCAGTAGTTTGGTATAGTCTTAAATTTCTTTTTCATACCCTCCTATAGTATGAAATATAAACTTGAACTTTGATCCAGTCTTGGGTAATAATAAATAAACTATCCCAGAACTTTGAAAGAAGGTTAGGCTAAGGAACCTGAATAGATTGATTGTTAGTTTGTGTTTCAGTATAGCATGTATCCTTGGGCCTTTTCTTGTCCACTACTGCATGCCAACTACTATCCTAGGCTCTTTCCACATATTTCTGATCCTTAAACCAGCCCTGCAGAAGTTGATTATACACATATTATAGACTAGTGTCTACTAGTTAGGAGCACAGGGCTGGTGCTGTGGATTCCTGCTGTCTGCTTAGAGTCTAGTGACTTTGGGCAAGTTGTTTATTCTCTCTGTGCTTCAATTTCTTATTTGTAAAATAAGGAAAGTAATGATACCTACCTCCATAGGATTATTGAGAAGATTACATGAGATGCATACATGCAACAGAGCCTGGCTTAACAAACACGTGTTAGCTTTTGTCGTTTCTGTTGTTATGACCCAAGGTCACCAAGGTACTAAACTAATGGTAGAGTCAGACTTTGAACCATGGTCTGATGGTAGGGTCTCAACCCACCACCTCTTCATTTCTTCAATATATATTTAATGCCGGGTATAGTCATGGGTAAATAGTAAGGGCTCATTATGTATTTACTGATTGACTTTTCTTTTGATTATGTCTGTTACATATTAAGTATGTGACTAAGAAGTTGTATTTTGTACTTGGTAATAATTTAAGGTAATCATGTAGTTGAAACTGAGCTTGACAAGGGACAACTCTGAATTTAGCATTGTGTGATCCATAAAAAAGAAGGGAAAAAAAAAGAAAAATGGCCTCTTGCAATAGGTATTATTGTCACCATTTCACTGAGAAAGAAACAGAAGCTCAACCATCCAGGAACTTCTTCAGTCACCCACCTACCAAGTGGCTGAGCTAGGGTTTGAACCTAGGATCAGCTGATATGGTGCATCTTACTGTAAAGTTTTTACTCATAGCCATAGCAGGGTGGGCTGTGAAGCCACTGGATATGGTCTGTTATGTCCTGTTTATACCTATTGTCCTGAACTGCCTGCTTACAGAAGTAGTCCTTTCAACTAGAACAGTTTACTGAATTCACCCAGGATATGTGAAAGAAAAGAAAGCTTAGTTAAGGCTGATGTTAGTTTTAGTCTGACTTTCCTTTCTGCCTTCTAGAACTCCATTCTGCCTCCTCATATACCCTCTCTACCTCATACCCCTCCTGCTGACCATAGCTGCCCCCTTTCTAGGCATATTTCTTGTGTTTGCTACATCCCTCCTTATCTTTGAAATCATCCTTTTTTTAAAAAAAAAAAAAAAAAACAAATTCCAGTTAAAACTCATTTTTTTTTTCTTTTTTTTTGTGCCCATATATAGAGAAATTCATCTGGGCTTACCTCAAAGAAGTTAGGTGTAGTGGTCATGAGAGGCCCAGGCTTTGGAAATAGATGATCCTGAATTAGTCCGTGCCATCTGGCCTTCTCCATTTCCTCATCTGTAAAATGAAGTAGAGTTATGAGGCTTAAAAAAGCTGATACTCTGAAGGCATTAAATATTTTGTCTGGCTCATAGTCACTTCCCAGTAATTGTTAAGTGTTGTTATTATTTGTAGTGGTGGAGGCAGTTGTATTCACGTTTTAGAAGCAGGAGCTGATTGTAAAGGATAATATATGGAAGAAGGAAAGGCGCTTTCCCTTGCTTATCTCCTCTGAACCATTTTTTTCCCCTTCTCCCATGCATACTAGAAACTTGAAATCAGATTGGTTCCAACATTTACAGTGTCATCTTGACACATCTTACATCTTACAAGAGTAACTAGTTATAGTTACTCTTTTGAGCCATACTTTCTGTTGTGAGATGTGTTTAATAATACATGCTGCAGAGCTGTGATAAAATATATAGTTTGCTCATTATTTGCTATTTCTTTCTCACCATCTTCTGCATTCCAAAATGAGGATACTGAAACTGAGCTACTTTTTAAAAAAATTTAACAAATACCTATATTGTACTTAACTAATTGCCAGGCACTGTTTAATCATGCACTCATAACTTATTTACTGTTCATTTCAGCCATGATCCTCATCATACAGCTGAGGCAGTTGAGGCACAGTGGTGAAATAACTTGCCCAAGATTACACAGTTAGTAAATGTTTACAGTCATTAACTTACCCAGGGTACTAGTGTTGGTCCAAGAAGAGCTGGATTTCCCAGACACATCCTGATTCCAGTTGTAGAATACTTGTCCTAGCGCACCTTGAATATCCGACATTATGGAGGACTGGGGAAGGTTCTATACAGTTGACTTAGGTATCATCCCAGATGTTAGAGCAGGGGTCAGAAAACCACAGCCCAATTTTGTATGGCATACAAGCTAAGAATGATTCTTCCATTTTTAAATAGTTGGAAAAAATACCACAAGAATATTTCATGTACATGAGAATTATATGAAATTCAAATTTCAGCATCTGTAAATGGTGCTATTGGAATACAGCTGTGCTCACTTATGTGTGTGCTATGTGTGTCTCCTTTTAATCCAAAATGGCAAATTGACTAGTTACTACAGACCCTACTGCCTACAGAGCCTGAACTGTGTACTACCTGGTGCTTCATGGAAAAAGTTTGCCAACTTCTTCTGCCTTAGAGTCACAGCAACAAAACAGCTACCAAGCCTGAGCCCCTGCAACTGTAGGAAGAGGCCCTTAATTTCTCACATATATCTTATATTTTTATTTAACAGAAAAAATTTTTAAACAAAAGCAATCAATGGGTATTGTGTGTAAAATGCAAATAAAATAGAAATTAGTAAATTTAAAAGTGCAAGACCTTACCCATCACTGTGGCTCACTTCTTAGTGAACTGCTTTATAGAATTGTTTGTTACCAAACCACCAATTACTTGGTTATTTATGTGAGCCCACCATAGGTTTGAAGCAACAAATAGATTCTTTGTTTTGGAGGGAGCCAGGGAGCTGTGAAACTGGTACTGACTGAAATAATAATAATGAAGGATGTCATTATAACTTTAAGCAGATATAACTGTTTTTCAAGTTTTCCTAGAGTTTGCATTGAGTTATCAAGAAGATAAATTACTTTTAGTAATTTAGTTTATATTTGAACTGAAATTTATTACAACTAAAGAAAAGTTTTTGGCAAATGACTCTAAGACCACAAATACAGTATAGTATCTTAGCTTATGCTGTGGAGTCTTCTGGTTCTGTCTTAGCTCCTTTGTAGCCCTGGTGAAGTCATTTAATGATTCTGGCCTCCAGTTTTCCTTATTTGCAAAATGAGAGGGTATAGATTAGGTCAGAGTTTGCTTTTAAAAAGACAAGTGTTCTGAGCAACAATGTAACATTACGTTTTATTTTTTAACAGTTTAGTGATAGTGTGTGTTATAAAAATACACATTTTCTCATTTTCTTAAGTTCTTATTCTGTAATGTTTTCTTACTTTCTTAAATTCTTATTCTGTGCTGTAGATATAGCCATAGATTCAGATAAAGATATGATAGTCGTAATACTTGTCACTGTATCAGTGTATGTAATGATGATTTCTTCTTACTAGTAAAGTGTAATGATTTGCTGCCAGTGGTACAGTTCAGGCAAAATATAAAGGCAGATGCAGTCTGTGTTTTGAAAGAGTTGGAGTCTGGCCCTTAAGGGTCAGATAGGATGACCAAGTTGTGTAATGTCATCTCAGTACACATCCTGAGACCTCACAATACCACTGAATGCAGCTGACCTTTATTTCCTTGAAACTGTTTTCCCCTCTTTGTGTGTCTTTAGTTATCTCATCAGCTTCTGCGTTTTTTTGTGTCATATGTAGGCTTATAATTCACTAATCTATATCTCTAGCCTGTTATATTAATGTATATACAGTATGTTTTATTAACCCTTTCTAGATTTAAAAAAATTTGTTTAAAAGCAAAGAGGTTATTAAAACGTATTTTAACAATATTTGTTTTTTCTGTCTATATGTATTCATTGTAAAAACTTTGAAAAGTATAGCAAGTACAAAGAAAAAAGTCCTTAGCATTTTAGTGTTTATTTTTCTCTTTTGCATTTTATTGATATGTATTTTTAATATAATATTGAGTTAATGATTTTTGTGACCTTCTTTTACTTGATGTAATGAACGTCTTGTCATTACATGTATTGCAACATGACTTTTAATGATTGCATAGTCAGCTGTAGTTTTCTATCTTTGTATCTTTTTTATTCCTGCTTAGAACTGGGCCTTAGATATATATAGAAGGCATATGATACATTTTTTTAGTACAAACAATAAACCTATAGTATGTCAGATTGTATGAAGAAAATCTTTTCAACTTGTGTTCCAGAAATTATGTACAATAAGATACACATTTTTCCCCCGTTGGGGGAAGATTCAAGACCTCTGTGTGTATGTGGGTGGGAGGGTGGAAGGGTGGTTAAACCAAATTGTCAGATAAATTGGTGACCCCTCCCTAAGATATTTGGGAGCCATTAAAAGCAGTTCCTAATTTAGGGACAGTGAACTCTTGAAGAAGCTTACATATATAAAGATGCTTCTGTGTCGTAGACAGACATTGACCTAACCATTTCTGTCGGTAGAAATCTCTTTACTCTGAAGCCCTCTCTAGCTGTTAGGGTAGGGTCTCAGCACTGCTATGGCCTCGTTTTTTTTTTTTTTTTTCTCCAGTAGCAAGACTTTTTTCAGTACTCTCAGGGTTGCTTGAGAGACCCTAACAAGAGGGTCTTAGCCTTGACATTAGGTTCACCTTGGAGGTTTCTGGAAATATTTTTAGTATTCATTCAGTAAATAATTGGTAGGTGCCTAGCATGTGCCTGCTGCTGTTTTAAATGCTGGAGGTGTAGCGTGAATAAAATAAAGTCTCTCCCTTGAGGTGGTAGCATTCCAGTGGAGAAATAGCATTCTAGGTAAATCATGGTGTAAGTTTTGCTGAAAATAAGTTAATTTTCATTTATAACATCTTTTCTGTGTGCTTGGCAGAGTGTTCTTAATTTCTGAAAATCCAATTAAAAATGGACTTTGCATTCCAACTTGTTTATAAACTGGCAACTACTCTAGGTTTCCATGTTTATAAATAAAACATTGTTGGTGTTGATACATCCAACCTCCAATAAACATATATTTAGCACCTAATATATAGTAGGCATTTGTTAAGATCTAGGGACACAATGAGGACCAAGACAGGCAGATCCCTTTCCTCACAGAATTTATAGTTTGGGAAAGGACTGAGGGGCAAACAAATGGCAAAACCTTCCGTTGTTCTCCAGTGCAAAGGGGACAGGGAAGTATAGTTTCTGTCAGAGCACTTGAAAGCACTTAAAAGGCTTGTGGCATCTGGGAAGGTTTCCTAGAGTAATTGATGACTGAGTAGTGAAAGACAGTGTAGGAGTTTTCGGAGTAAATGGAGTGGAAAGAAGGATGTGCTTGTTGTACTCCCCAGAAGGAACAATGTAGAAAGGCCCAGAGGGAAAGGGGAGCAAGTAGTGTTCTAGGAACTGAGACAATTTTGATGTGACTGGGACATAGTGTGACAGGATGTGTGAAATGCTCAGAGGCCAGATCATGAAGCACTTTATGCTGTGAAGAACCTCATGGCAGTAGGAGGGAGTTTAAGCAGGATTAGGCTCCCTTTTTAAAAAGATTTCTGCAGGAGTTAGCATAGGTAGTGAGTGGGGTAGTCTGTGTGTCAGGACCGGAGAGGAGACTGAATTAGGAATAGGCCCAGACGGTGGATAGATTTCCCCAGAGAAGGTGCGGTTGACAAGAGGTAGTAGATATTGGATGTGGGAAATGAGGAATTAGCTGTGTGCCTGACTGACGAGGTTTCCAGCTATGGCCGCTGAGTTTGGGAACACAGAAAAGATGAAGAGGTATTTTGAGGAGCAAAGGAAAGAGAATATGCAGTTAACGTTTTTCTTTAAACTGATTTTTAAACTTTTGATTTTCTGAGAGTGAAAAATAGTTGCCATTTATGAATTCTTTTTCTCTCTTCCCCATTTTCTTTCTTTCTTTCTTTTTTTTTTTTTTTCCAGGCTGGAGTGCAGTGGCGCGATCTTGGCTCACTGCAAGCTCCGCCTCCCGGGTTCGCGCCATTCTCCTGCCTCAGCCTCCCGAGTAGTTGGGACTACAGGCGCCCGCCACCACGCCTGGCTAATTTTTTTTAAATTTTTTAGTAGAGACGGGGTTTCACTGTGTTAGCCAGGATGGTCTCGATCTCCTGACTTCGTGATCCGCCCGCCTCGGCCTCCCAAAGTGCTTGGATTACAGGCGGAGCCACTCACTGTGCCCGGCCATCTCTTCCCCAATTTTTCTGAAATATTAGTAGGAAGTGTTTTGGGGATATATACAGTAAAATACTTTATCAGTAAATATTAATTAGATGAAAAGACCAAACTGGTCATTTTAATTTCTCTTGACCAATCTTTTCTTAACAGTCTTAGGGATTCATGATTTTTTTCCTATAGTGATTCATGATTTTTTCCTATATAATGTAATTTAATATATTTTAATTGGAATTTATAATATTTTAACAGTAATTTTGTTAATAAGCAGCATCCCAAATACCAAGCAACACGTCTGTACAGGAAGGTATAATTTGTCAAAATGAATGCTAGATTCACAGAGCTGCACATAAAATTTGAGGTCTTCTGAATACAGGTCACCTTTATATTCTTTATTACATCCATGCCAGGATAGTCTATGTAAAAACAAAGTTTCTTGGTGGGTTAAATTAAAGTGGTAAAACCATTGTGTAAACAGCTATAATCTTAGAAAGCAGAAGAGCTGGGTCAGGTTTCCTGAGAGCTGTGCTTGGTGCTTTGCCTAAGAGGACCGACCACAGCCCCAGCTTCAGTGAATGTCCTAGTGATAGATCTAAAGACGGAGGTTCTCTGTTGTCAGCTCCAAAAATGCCATGTTCAGAGGTGAATCAGCTCTTGCTCTTCAGAATTACAGTTTTTTTTTTCCTCTCATCTATTTTTCCCCTCCCAGATGGAATACTTCTTTGTTTTCAGGATCTATTTGGTATAGTGGTGAAATGATGTGTTCTACATGTTAACCCCATGTTAAGTGAATCACATCTTCAAGTACATCATGTACCTCTGGGAATAAAGGATATATACTTTTTTAGTGCTTCTAGAGTTTTTAAAACAGGAGAGGATAGCAGTCAGGTGGTGTTTGCCATCCCTTAAACTCTCGCTGTGGTATCTCATCACAGAAACTAACTAGCAAGATAGCATTGATATCCTAGGTAGAGAAATCTAGGGGTTCTTTGATTTGGAATACAAATCCTGAGCTAAAATGCTGGGGTACTTGCAGGCAAGAATTCCAATGGTATTGATCTAGGCTCATGTTTAATGTCTTTCTACAAAGTAAAACAAGGAGACAAAATTTTAGAACTTTGGTGCTTGAAGACTACGGAGAGAAGGCTGGATGCATCTCCTTTTGAAAACAAGTATTCCAAATATGTTTGTCAAAGACTGAGCTAGATGGAAATTCTGAGTAAAATTTTTGCTTATAGGAAATGCTGTATTAAAATAGGCCGGGCGCAGTGGCTGACGCCTGTAATCCCAGCACTTTGGGAGGCTGAGGTGGGCGGATCACAAGGGCAGGAGTTCAAGACCAGCCTGACCAACATGGTGAAACCCTGTCTCTACTAAAAATACAAAAATTAGCCAGGTGTGGTGGTGCACGCTTGTAGTCCAGCTACTCAGGAGGCTGAGGCAGAAGAATTGCTTAAACCTGGGAGGCGGAGGTTGCAGTGAGAACAAGATCGTGCCATTGCACTCCAGCCTGGGCGACAGAGCGAGACTCTGTCTCAAAATAAATTAATAAAATAAAATATTTTGGAAGAAGCTGTTCATCTTTAATAAAGTTATTAGTAGTTTAAAACCTGTGTACATGTATGTTACTGTGTTGCTCCATTGGTTAAAGCATTGAACGCTCCAGCAAAAATATTTACGATTATTAACTAAAATTATATGTATGTATAATAACACTTTTTCCCAAGGGTAAGGTTTGGTCATGAAAGATTTGATAAACTTCAATTTATGCAGTTTATGCATGGGTGATGGTCTTGCTGAGTTGAGTGATAGAGTTGTTTCAGATTTATGAAATCTGTTCTTAAATTACCCATTTGAATATTATTGATGTCATCTGTGAATGTCGATTATGTGTTCTATTTAGAGAAACTTCATTACATTTAAAGGTAAAGGTTGTGGCCAGAAGTGTTGCATTCTGAAATTTCTGAACTGAAATATTTATTTTAAAGATAACTTCCATAATATGGAATGTTTTGTTATTAACTGCAATGTAATTTTTATAACATTCATTTTTGTCGTATGTTCTTACTTTCTATATCTGACATGTTTATTCTAAAGAAAGTTCTCTGCTCCTATAAGTGCTCTAAATTGAAGAAGGAACCTTGCTCAGCTTAGCTCCATTCACATCATTCTTTGACTAGACTCCCTGGTACCTTTCCTCTGAGTATAGGCTCCTTCCTCTTTTATCTAAGGCCCCAACATGTATCACCCCATCTAGTTTTCCTGTCTTTATTTTACACGATTTCTTTGTGTGTGCCCTATAGACAATCCTAGCTGTGCTGCCAACTTTATGAGTACATTCTGTACTTTCCCTGCCATTGCACTCTAGCGTGGGCGACAGAGCGAGATTCTGTCTCAAAAAAATAAAAAATAATAAATAATAAATAAATAAATAAAATAATTTGGAGGAAGCTGTTCATCTTTTGTTCGTTCTCTTCTTGGAACACCTGCCTTCCTCATCCTATCTATCTTTGCTTGCCGAACTCATACTAGGCTTTCAGTGTCTGCCTTGAATCCCTCTTTTCCCAAAAAGTTACCCTTTGGCCTCCACTTCTACAATTAATTTTCATCCTTTATTCTTTAATGCTCAGCATGTAGTCCTTCTCAGTGCTCCCCATTCTGCCTATTTCTCAGGTAGTTTATGTTTACTTGTCAGTGTGTAAATCCATCAGTGGTAGGCACTGTGTCTTTTTATCTCTTCCAAGCACCTCTTGGAGCATCTTGCATTAGCGGTTATTGAGTCAGTGATCGATAAGGTGGATTGTTAACAACCAGTCACTGTAATATTCTTTCCAAATCAGCAGTAATACATCTCCAGTTCATTATCTATTAATAGAGTTGAATGTAGTTTTATTGAAAATATGAAATGATTTTTAGATTAGGTTGTATTAATAGTTGTAGAGTCACCTATAGCTGTTTAAAATACCAGATTTTAAAATTAGTAAAAAGGTTTAATAAAATGGCCAGTAGCTTTCTTATATACCAGTAATACTCAGATGGGGGTGTGGAAAAGTTACTTTGAAAATCAATAGTAGTGGTAACAATAGTAACATGAAATGCTTAGAAATAAACTAATAAGAAATGCATGGGATACGTGAATAAAGTGACCAAACTTTAGTAAGAGGTATAAAAGAAGATTTTGAGTAATTATAGAAAAATTTCTGGATAAGAATACCTAATATTGTAGAGACTTCAGGTCTATCCAGATTAATTTGCAGATTTGCCTTAATCCCAGTATAAAATTTACTCTTTTTTTTTGAGTGATAGAATGATCTGCAAGAATAAATATGGCTGAGAACAGTTACGGCCATTTTTAAAAGAAACATAATGAAGAAGTTTGAATAGAATGGGAAATTCCTTGCCAGGTATTAACTGGTAGTCTTTATTACAATTTAGTTTCAGTACAAGATTTGAGACACCAATGTTTTAGTTCTATACAAGATTTTAAATATAAATGGACAGTTTTAGAGCTCCAAATAAGCCCTTTTTATATGAAATAACTTTTATTTCTACTAAAGTAAACATAATAAGTCAATGGAGAAGTTATTGATTATTTAGTATCTAATGCTGGGAAAATTGGCTATTGGGAAAGGGGAGGGATCAGGCTATATCCTCACCTTGAATTTGAGTAAATTCCGGAAGGAATAAGTGGTGAATGCTAAAAAGAAAAACATAATCAGAAGAAATATATAGGTAGAAATCAACAATAGACTCTTAAAACACTTTCTAAAGCTAAATGCATTGGAAAAATAAGAGGACAAAATAGATAATATTTTATTATGTAAAAATTTAAAAACATTTGTATGTCAAAACAAAATTAAGAGATAAAGGACACTTTAGCAAAAACTATATGCCACATATAATAGACAACAGGTTGCCCTCACTATATAAATAGTTCTTACAAATAAGAAAAACACTTAATATCCCAATAAAAAAGAGCAAATGTGAACAAATAAACCCATAAGGAAATGTGAATAAAAAATGTATATAGAAAATGTGCCAATATAAATTAAAATAGTACAGATTAAATAATGATGAAACATCGTTTTTACTCCTATCGAAATAAAGATTAAAATTTAATATTTACAGTTGGTAACAGTATGACAATGGATGCGTTCATGTATCACATACTGACAGGTGTGTTGAATCATTGTGAACATTTTGGAAAATTAAGTTTTTTACTATTTGAACCAATAATTCTAGTGATCTATCCTACCAGAGTTAAGATACATATGTCATGTATTGCTGTATATCAGATCAAAACTTAGTAGCTTGAAACAATCATTTATTGTCTCACAATTTCTCTGGGTCAGGGATTCCTCTGCAACTAGCTGGGTGCGTCTGACTCAGGATCCCTCACAATGCTGCAGTCAAGGTTTTGGCCAGGGCTGCAGTCATCTTAAGGCTTGACTGGGGCAGGATTCACTTCCGGGCTATTGACTGGCTATTTTTCCAGGCTATTTTTGCTAGCTATTGACTGAACACATCAGTTCCTTACCACGTGTGTCTCTCCATGGGAACTACTTAGAGCATGGCAGCTTACTTGCTTGAGGAAAAAGCGGAAGTCCTATTCTTTTTGTAACCTAATTTTGGAAGTGACATCTCACTTCTGCTCTTGCCTGTTTGCTAGAAGTAAGCACGAGGTCCAGCCCACACTCTAGGGGAAGGGATCACACAAGGACATGAATACCAGGAGATCAGGTCATTAGGAATATTTTAGATGTTGCCTAACACAGAGGTTAATATCCAAAAGACGTTATCATAATTTTAGAATTTTTTAATAATAGCCAAAAATAAATGTAATTCCATATATACAAAAAATGAAGCAATGTAAATATTCTACAGTAGGAGCGGTTAAATCGTGCTACATTCAGACAATGGTAGTATAATTGCATAATAATGATAATTTTCACCTTTTTTGAGTGTCAGTCATATGCCAGGTATTTCCTAGATACTTTAGAAATATTTCTGATCCTAACAACAGCCATCTAAGCTGGTGATGATTTTCATTTTACAAATGAAAAAACTGATAGTTAGCACTTTGGGAAACTGAGGTGGGCGAATTGCCTGAGCTCAGGAATTCAAGACCAGCCTGGGCAACACGGTGAAACCCTGTCTCTACTAAAATACAAAAAAGTAGGGCCGGGCGCGGTGACTTACGCCTGTAATCCCAGTACTTTAGGAGGCCGAGGCAGGGGGATCACGATGTCAGGAGATTGAGACCACGCTGGCTAACATGGTGAAACCGCATCTGTACTAAAAATACAAAAAATTAGCCGGGCGTGGTGGCGGGCGCCTGTAGTCCCAGCTACTCAGGAGGAGCTTGCAGTGAGCTGAAATCGGGTCGCTGCACTCCAGCCTGGGCAACAGAGCAAGACTGTGTCTCAAAAAAAAAAAAAAAAAAAAAAAGAAGTAGCGGTGTGGCGGCGTGCGCCTGTAGGCCCAGCTACTTGGGAGGCTGAGGCAGAAAAATATCTTGAACCCAGGTGGCAGAGGTTGCAGTGAACCCAGGTCGCACCACTACACTCAACCCCGGGCGACAGAGCGAGATTCTGTCTCCAAACAAAACAAAACAGAGATTTAGAGACAGAGTAGCTTATTGAATTCTCAGCACCAGAATGCCATTCTAGGGTTGTCTGGCTTCAAAGCCCAGCGACCACACTGCTATTTAAGAATGCTTTTGAAGAATATTTAATGATATGAGGAAGACTTACAAAACTGTTTTTACAAAGTTATCTACGTGTGGATTTTATTTACATGAAAGAAAAAGTCACAAATGTTATCTTTTGATGGTAGTATAATAGAATATTAAAATTTACTTTTATTTCATTCTAAATATTCTACATTCTGCATGTATTCTCTTTATAATCATTTTGTAAATTCAGGATACTGTTGTAAAGATGTCAGCTCCTTCCCAAGGAAATACCACTAGTTAGACGTATACACACATTTTTTTATGTTGAATTGAGATTTTACTTGGTAATGAATCATTCCCTTTAATCTACTCTTCTAGATTACTGATCTCTCATTACCCAACTATCTGATGGCATCTTCAGTTGGACTGCTTCCTACCCAGCTTCTGAATTCTTACTTGGGTACCACCCTGCGGACAATGGAAGATGTCATTGCAGAACAGAGTGTTAGTGGATATTTTGTTTTTTGTTTACAGGTGAGTTTAAGGCCAAGGGTTGTCTCTTTTTTTTCTCTCTTTTTCTTTTGGTATGGCATTGCTGATTTGAGAGATTTCATTGAAAATAATAGGAGGGTTTTTCCATTTTAGATTTTTTTTCCTTGGTTCTTTTGGTACTACCTCATATTTTGACAACATTAAAAATATTTAATTGTGTGAATATATGCAAGTGTGCAGAACTGAATTGATACAGAAAAATCCTCTTAAAGAGGCAAAAAGAATGACAAAAGTAAGATTATTTTTGTAGTGATTATTTTCAGAGTCATCACAAATCAAATACTGTATTTTGACTTTGTGTGAAATGTGCCTGAAAATAATTTTAGTAAGATTGGGCAGAGTTGAGTGTTTATCTTGTTACTTTATATTCAAATTATTGAAACTCACCTGTTTGCATTTTTTGAAGTATTATGTTGACAGTGTAAATTTCTTTCTAGTACAATTTGATGTGAAACAAAAGATTTGTTTTAAAAAGTATTACCTCATAAAAATGTCTAAGGTTTTCTATTACAAGTCCAAATAAGACTTGTGTAATGGATTATTATTACCATGCAAATTGTAATATAGTTTGGGGCACATAAAACTTTACATAAGAGGTTGATGAAAGAGGAAAATACTGCCATGTAGGCAAATTTCTTTAGAGCCTTTAAATTTGCATGCAGAAATAGTTAAAAATTTATTTGTGATTGATTTTATTCCTGAGATTTAACAAAATAGAAAATTGTAATTTTTCATGAACTAGTGAGATGATGATGATAGTTAACCTTTATTCCATGCTTTATATGCCACATATTTAAGCCCATTTAGTCCCTACGAAAACCCTAGGAGGTACAGATGTTTATTGTCTTGAGCTGGTTATTTATTATACATCTCTTCCCAAATCTGCATTCAATGACATTACATTGATAGTTTGAAATTGCCCATGATGAGAATATTTACACCATGGGAAATGGCAAGTGCTGTAAATCAAGCCCCCTATCTCTGATCCACAAGAACTGGTTCACAAAGACACCATTAGATAGTAACTTGTTTAAAGTCCCCACTAATAAGTGGTAGAGCCAGGATTTGAACCAAGGTGGTTGGTTCTAGAGATCATGCTCAAAACCAGTAGAATATAGTCAGACCTCTGTATCCATTGGTTCCACATTCATGGATTCAGCCAACTACAGATTAAAAATATTTGGGAAAAAAATTAAAAATAACAATATAACAAAAAATAGCACAAAAAAGCAATGTATTGCAATAACTACATAGCATTTACATCATATTAGGTATTATAAGTAATGTAGAAATAATTTAAAGCATATGGACGGATATGCAAAAGTTATATGCAGCTACCATGCCATTTTATGTAAGGGATTTGAGTATATGCAGATTTTGAAATCTGGGGGGATCCAGGAACTGATACCCCACAGATACATGGGACAACACTATACTCCTCTAAGCAAATAATACTAATGAGATGGTCCTCCAGACTTACTGGTCTTTTAACTTATTAGTTTTAACTGTTACTGAGTATATGGTACCATATTACAGATTTAATTTTGGTGGCATTATTCTCAGGTTTTTGAGACTCTATTGTGTTTAAAATACTATGATAAAATAAAGCCAGAGTTCATTTTCTTTGTGCTTACGAGGTACAAGTTTAGTACATAAAGTAAAACCATGAATATTTACATTGAAATATTGCCCAAATAAAACTTATCAATAAAAGTACTTGCTTTAACAAAAATTTTGTAGTATGTTTGATACGTAGAGTCAGTTTTTTTCTTTACTTTTTTCCCCAGAGCTATATTTTCTTTAGATAATCTGAATCTAAGTTAAATGTTTATGTTGCAGTTGGTTTATTTATATTAATACAGCACGCTAATCATACAAAGTTAAACTTTCTATGCATTATATCTATAGCACAGTATATCATTTATGATCATCCTACAGTACTGTAAAATTAATGTGTATCACGTTCTCAGACTTTTTTAGTATGAAGTTAAGCATATTTTTTTTTTAGTTTCCTGAAAATAAGTAATCTATTTGAAACATTTTTTCCCTTTGACTTTACATTTGAGTAATTAGAATCCCTCATTGTTAATAGCTTGGAGATAACTTTTACTATTTAAAACTTTTTCTGTGTCTTAGTAAATTATTCAACCATAGTCAATGAAGTTCATGGTACTTTTTAAACTATAGAATCTTCTTTTATTTAGTGATTTCTCACCCTTTGGTTAAGCTGGCAGATTTAAGCTTAGAATACAAAACAGTGGGGAAATCACATATTTCTTAGCCTAGGGATTTATGAAAAGAAGTGAAGACATGTTTACGCTTGCTTGATTTAATTGATATTAGTTACAGCTTAATTTGTATCAGGAGGCATTTAATGCAGCTTACAAAATATATACAAAAGAATAAGAAAATAGCTTAGGTTACAGCTAGCAGAATAAGTATATTCATGAGATTCCTCATATTTTCTAGAAATGAGCCACAAATTTGCCTCTGAGTTTTATGGCTGCCAGCCTAAAATAAAGCAGTACAAAATAAATGTTCATAGGAAGCCACAACCATTTCTTGTATAGTTTGATTATCCCTTATCCGAAATGCTTGGGGCCAGAAATGTTTTAGATTTTGAATTTCCTCAGATTTTTAATATATTTACATTATGCTTACCTGTTGAATATCCCTAATCCAAATGTCTGGAATCTAAAGTGTTCGAATGAGCATTTTCTTTGAGTGTCTTGTTAGTGCTCAAAAACTTTTGGTTGGAGCCTTTGAGATTTGGAATTTCTGGATTAGGGATTCTCAACCTGTACTGAAATCCAGCTTAGATTCTGTGGTCTATTTAGTTACTCTTCCATGCCTGTTATTTTTCTATGTACCTACCAACCGAAACCATCCAAGTTTTATCTGCTTTGCCCCTATTCTTTTGGGGAAGTCATGTAACCAAACGGATTGATATTTAACTCATGGTTGCAAATCTTCACCTAGTTTCTCAACACTACCCCACATCCCATCTCTCTCCTTTGTCTTCTCACTCCCCTGCTGTTGTCTGGAAATAGTTAATTATTTTAAACTATCTTCACTTCTCCTCACAATTTGACTCCTTCACCTGCTTCCCTCTTTATTGTCAACAGATTACCTCTCTTGCTTAACAGAAAAATCTGAAGCCTTCAACTGAGAAACCCCTGAATTTTCATATAAGAAATCTGTTAACTTCTTATGTTCCCGCCCCTGCTTAGCCTGCTTTCCAGTTAGCATTAAGAGATGCCTGTCTTTCTGTGTGACGCATGACCTTCTGCCTGTGTTTGATTCTTTGATTTCATTTTAATAAGGAAACATTTAAAAAAATTGACTATACCTTCTGTTTCCATTTTCTAAATGCTTTTAACACTTCACTTGGCTAAGGAAGATGGGGAGGGCTTGTTGGGGGACAGTCCAAATCATCAGGCCCTGGGATCAGAAGTGCAGCTGGGAAAGTCCCACTTAAAGATACAACCATTTCACCCTTGCTATCTGTGGCCCTGCCACTTCCTTCCCTCAAACTGCTCTTTTTAAGGCTGTCAGTAACCTTTTCTAAATGAGATGCACTTTCCAGTTCTCATCTAGCTTGACCTGTTAGCAGTCTAAGACTCTTGACAGTGTCTTCATTATTAAAACACTCTTCCCTTAGTTTCTTTGATACCAGTGTCTTAACTTTTTTTCCCACTTGTCTGGCTTATGCTTAACTTCTTCCTTTCACCCCTTATATCTGTGTTTTTGAAGATTCTAGCTTAAGTTTTCTAGTCCTACTCTGAAAACTTTTTTCTTTAACAGCAAATCCAATTACTCTGATGGTTGCTGTGATGTGCATTTGGGTAAAGATCCTCCCCCCACCCTCATCCTACTCCCCAGCACTGTCTTTAGCTCAGTCCTCTTTCTATAGCTTCAGACCCATTCCCTGACATCTGTGAACTTTTTTGGATATCTAACAGGCACCTCGAATTCAGCATGTCTAAAACAGAACATAGCATTTAATTCACAATGCACCCACCCCCAATATTTTCTTCATCTCTTTAAATGGTGTTTCCCTTTATTGATATGCAGCAAACGTAGGAGTTTTCAGTAAATATATCTTGTTTCTTTTAAGAGAATTAACAGAAAGCAATTACAGAATTTAAAGACCCAGCTTTAAGATGCCTAACTTATTTACAATTTTACTGAGTGATGGGTACTCATTTAATGGCACCCCCTAGTGCAAATTCCAAGTTCCTCCCCTCTCACATTTACCATACCCCAAGTATGCTCTGCTTCTATTTTCTCCTCCCCAACCACCCTCAGCACTTGGATTTAAAATACTTTCCCCATAAAGCTTATGTTATAATTATGGGTAGATTTTATTGAAATTGTATTATATTTCAGCATCACTTTTGGTTACAACAGCCTTTGTAAACTTGCTGGGACATTAAATAACACCTGCTGTATTTGCTCCAAGTCCTAAAGAACTGATTTATAAATGAACTTTGGAATAAAACTCATTGAGAAAATGTACACTGCTTAGACATTCTGAGGAATTGTACATAGAATGTTAAAGTGGGCTAGGTGCTGTGGCTTACCCCTGTAATCCCAGCACTTTGGGAGGCCGAGGCCGGCAGATCATGAGGTCAGGCGTTCGAGACCAGCCTGGCCAACATGGTAAAACCCCGTCTCTACTGAGAATACAAAAATTAACTGGGCATGGGAAGCATGCATGTAATCCCAGCTACTCAGGAGGCTGAGACAGGAGAATCGCTTGAACCCATGAGGTGGAGGTTGCAGTGAGCTGAGATCGTGCCACTGCACTCCAGCCCGGGCGACAGAGCGAGACTCCATCTCAAAAAAAAAAAAAGAAGAAAAAGGAAAAATGTACAGAGGGACCATAGCTTCCTATAAGACAATGAGAAACTGAAGCTTCCCTAAATCACATCACTAGTGAGTAGCTAAGCTAAGACTAGAAACCTAACTTTCAATTTGATCGGTGTGATTATTTTTTCTAGTATCCCTTTGACTAACATTTTAAAATAATCATCGTATTTTCCTCTGATTTTGTTTTTTCCTAAGTATAGGCAGTTTCTTGTTCACAATCTCTTGTTAATTTCTTTGGAAGTTTATTGGCATTTCATTTTTTTAAGTGGTCCATAATACTTTTAATTTTGTCTGCGCCAGATAGTTCATTGTAAATGGTAGTGCTTCTCACTAAGTTGGCTTAGAAATACCTATGGACATTTATAGTCATGCAAAGATATAATACATTAATTATACCAACAAAGTCTAGCCAGCTGTTACCTCTGTTGTAGACATTTTTTATTCCTTGAAGAAAGCTTTTTGGTACAAAGAGACAGGTTTGGCTTGTATCAAGTGAACCAAAAGGAATGTGTGTTTTCCTAATACCGTGTCATGGTTACCTGTAGACTTCGGTCCTCCACTCCCAGGAGAAGCAGCAAAGGAAAGAATAAACAATAACTGTATGTAAACTATTTAAAAATGTATAGCCTTTTACCTACCATCTTTGAGAAGCACCCGGTTTGAAGCATTTCTAAACCAAATATTTATTGGATTTATCTTTTTTTCTGTATAAAATATTGATAACTGTAATGTTTTATTTTTATTCACAGATTATTATAAGTATAGGCCTCATGTTTTATGTAGTTCATCGAGCTCAAGTGGAATTGAATGCAGCTATTGTAGCTTGTGAAATGGAACTGAAGTCCTCTCTGGTTAAAGGCAATCAACCAAATACCAGTGGCTCTTCATTCTACAACAAGAGGACCCTAACATTTTCTGGAGGTGGAATCAATGTTGTATGATTCTAATGAGATGTGTGATTGTCAAGAGCCTAGTGTGCTGTCTAAGGTCTAGCAGTCACTTCACTAGTGGGCAGAGACAAGTTCTAATTGTATTACGGCACAAACAAAACTGACTCGTTTTTAAATTGCACAATTTTTTTTTTAAAGCAAGAATCATTTTCTGGATATGTAAGTGTAAATGTAGATGCAAATTTGGCTGCACCTCTTTATCATGCCTGTATTGGCCTATAGGTCTGCACTTTAGTGTTTTTTAATTGTTTTATTTCTGGGTATTTACGAACAGAGAAATAACCCAAATATTATTTCTGATTAGTGTCTTTATTTATAAAGCCCATGAGTTGTTTGTATGCATATTTCCTACTTGTAAAGATGAGTAAAAGTATGCAGTTTTAAATGTGTAATATTATTGGATGTTCTTTGCTTTGGTAGTCTTTCCAGAAAGGATAAACAGTGGTTTTTGTTTTGTTTTGTTTTATTGTTTAAGTGGGACCACTTAGCTTCCCATTTCCTTACTAGTTAGAGAACAGACATTAATTTTCAGTGGAATGTATTTTTGCAGGCATCATGTTGTTACAGGGCCATTTACACCTATTCACAAAGCTTAAATCCTACCTTGTGGGACTGAAGTGCTCTTAAGATAACTGTTTATTTTCACTGTGTAATATGCAAAGCAAAAGGGAAATTATTTAGTGGGTAGTGACTCAAAATTAGAACTCTTGTTCTAATTCATTTACATTGGCTTTACCCTCCTTAGATTTTTCATCAAAGGGCTGTCCCATTGCAATCTTACTAAAACATTTTGTTAAAATAAACTTTTTTCCTTTTTATATTAATAATTAGGCTTTTAAATAAAAATATTATTCATTTAAAATGGTGGGCTTACCATCATTGAAGATGTCACTCAGGTGGCCTTGTTTGATCAAAACGCCTTTTTTAAAAACCAAGCTTTAAAAACATGTTTATAATTTCTTGAAGTACATATATATTGTTCCCATAGTCTTCAGCTTTAAAACTATAAATATGATATTAAGTTAATGCCCAAATTTGTGTTATTTGCCCTACTTTAAGTAAGTTTATTTTCTTTGTTTTTTCGGTACTTGTTTTTCTCTGATAAGACTCAGGAATTCTGAAATGTGAAATTGTCTCAATTCTTTCTCTTGTAGCATGAATCAAATGTATTTATTAATAGCACTTACGACTGTAGAATATAATTTGGCATATGATTCATATTACATATGTATTATTCATTTATTTTATTTTTAAAATAGTTTAATTATAAACCTAATGAGTTTTTTTAAACAAATGAGATTATAGCTATTAATGCAAATTTTCTGGTAGGTATCTCTTTTATTGCTATGACGATTCCAACTTATCAGAGACCTCCCATTTGCCTTTTCATCATGGTAAAAGCTTTGTCCTCATCTACTAAAGTACAAAGGAATTATTTGGAAGCAGATTATTTTAGTCTTATGCTAGAGATGAATTTGTTCATTTTAATGGGTGATCTTTTTTCCCTATCAGGTGTAATTGCTTTCCTTTCCTTTATAATGTGTAAGTTTTCTCACCTTTGACTAACAGTAAAGTTCATTTGTATGTCCATACCAAGAAGACTTCAGTGCAAATACTTTGAGAGCACCTGGGTCTACAGGACATAACTGGCCTCCAAATCCTCCTTTCTTGTTAATAGTAGGAAAATAGATATAGTATTGGAATACCCTTATTCTTTTTTGAGTCCTAATTACTCATTTCTTTTTCTTTTTTCTTTCTTTCTTTTGAATCCTAGTTGCTGGTTTTTAATGATTTTAGTCTAACAATCCCAACCAACAATACATTTGATTTATTTTTTTCTGTCTAACCTGACAGTCTTTTTCGTGTGCTTCTTATTTGTTGGTTAGTTTTTGTGAAAAGAATCATTATTTAAGATCACTATTTTCATACTTGTTTTACACTTCACGTATTTGGAAGTGCATTTATTTACTTAGCATTTGTGACTTGAATAATTTCACCAAATGAATACTTTTTGATAGTTTGTAATGAGTTCTAATTGTTACACTTTGCTTGGTACTTATAATAGATATGTAAAGGTAAAAGAAATAATTTTTCTGTATTCTGCCAATCTTAATTTTATATAATAAATCATCCATTTTTTTCTTAAAATAGTATGGATTGACTGTTTCTAAAATACCAATCTATGGCTGTGGTTTTTCTTTTCTTCAGCATTTCCAGCATCCAAGTAAACAGTAGTCCCTTACAGTCCTGCTACCTGCTGGGTGAATTTGGTTGCTGGGTTTTCAGGTTGCATTCACAATAAATCGTGCAAAGCATTGCCATGCCTTATTTACTCCATTTTTAATCCTGTATCCCGGATTTATGGCAGCAACACACACCTATAGGGTACTTTTATGTTGTCCAAATATTGGTGTCAGTCATATATACTTATAAAATGTCTCCAGTCATGTATATTTATAGAAATGTCAAATTTCTCAGACTGTCAAAGTACAGTATAAAGTTGCTTAATGCACTCTTAAAAATGGTATATAATTTCTGAATCTTATGAAAGATGTGTTCTTTTTTAATTCTTTGGGCGTTTTCTTAAGTTTTACATATTTTTTGGTTTATTGTTAATGATTTTGTTTACTCTTTGCCAAATTTTGTCATGTAGGTTATTTTACAATAGCACCTTTTAAAAGTGTATATACTAATTTACTAAGTATATTCATGTCCATTTTTATTTGATCATCTGATTTGTGAAATAACTTGAAATTTGTACTGTTTGGTTTGTGAAAATAATATTACCAACTCTCTGTCATTAGAATGTGTATTTTATGTTCAGAAGTGACTGGGTTTATTCAGAGCCAGCCATTCTCTCCCTTGATGCACTTTGTAACCTGTTACAAATCCTTTTAGGTGGCTTTTGCCTGATAGGGTCAAGTGTATTACTATAAAACATTTTTCTTCTTATGAAGCTATTAAGTTCATTAGTTACTCTTATTTCCCCTTGTTGTAATTAAGTGGTGCAAGTACAAGCATATCCCCAGCATTCCTGTGTGTGAATGTGCACTGCTGATTTGGACTGTTCTTGAGAAAGGTGCTGTGACTTACATATGTCAATATTTATTGTCTCTAGGGACATCTTTAGAATGCTTGAGAAAGTCGCTAGGTGTGTGCCAGGTTGGTGCAGGTAAACCCATGCTGTTCATAGCTAAGCAGCATTTGCAGAGAAAAGGAGAGTTTTACATAGACCCCAGGAAAAACAGTACTAACCTAGTTGATGGCCTTGGTGGTGGAATTTTGTTTCAGCCAGAGGCTACTCACTATATCAGAATGATGTTCAGTATAACACTATCTGATTTTTAGATTGGCCAATTTCTGTTGTAATCAAGTATTTAGTATATAATTTTTTAAAGTCATTGCTTTAATCTGAAAAGCCATTAGAAGGGAGAGGAATCACTGTTCTACAGGATATTTAAAACTCAGGAGTTCAAATAACCTCACATATTGAACATAAACTGTTAACTTACTCCACAACTTAATTCTAACCTGATACTTATGAATTGCAAAGTGATTGCTGCAAACTATCTTCTAAGGTGGCTGAAAATTTAAAATAGATCATTCTAAAGGGAAATCAGTAAAATGTCTTGATAATTGGTATCCAAATCACTTGTGTGCCTGAGAAAATAAAAGGTAATATTTTACTTCTCGCTTTTCTTTCTTTGTCTTTATATTTTAATGGATGTAGAGACCTGACCCATGAGAAGCAGTGTTTCAGGGGATAGGGAGGATGTGCTCCTAAAAATGAGAATGTTGATAATTGACGCTCCATGGGGTGGTTATGATTCTGGAAGAAGCCCTAAGGAGAAATGGTTCTGACATCTTAAATTGGCACTCACTCCAGTTTTTTTCTACATCTTTAAGTCATGAAATGCCACCTGCCAAACAATTGTTATTCGTTCATCCCAGCTAGTGGCAATATTTACGATGCTTTTCATAATGTCAAAGGACTTTAACCAATCTAATTTTCTGTTGATCTCTACCCTATTTCCATGACTGTTTCCTAAAAGCCGCATTCCATTTGCCATAACATTTTCATCTTAGCACCAAGAACAATATTTGTCCTTGTCTATTTGTAGAAGCTCCAATACGGTTGTACACCTTTTGTTAGCCATTTTGGACCAAAATTATTTGCTAGTTTATAAAATGGGCCACAAGACGTAGCTACATGTTGCAGACTACTTTCACCCAGGTGGTGTAGAGGAGCATTCGTCAGATAAGCATTTTGACATTGTGGTGTGCTTGTTATCCAAGGTTGTACGACACTGTCTGCCATGCTTGCTCTTCTTGGTTGACAGTGCCTATTAGCATCAGGAGTATAGGGAAAGTATATATTAGTGGTATACTGTAATATAAGTTAAATATTTAACATTTATGGGGTAGCATTATATGCATGGTGATATTAAACAAGACATATGTATATAGTAAATTTACATTTAAGCACTCTGCCAAGTTTCAACCAAGTTGATTATCCAAACTGCTAACTGATATCACTGTCTTAAACGTGACTTAGTGTTCTATAAGGTCACCTGCTAGATGAAAGACTCGAAAATCCTAAAATATTCAGTGAAGTTCAGTAAGAAAGAGTGAATAGAGTATGTATTGAACAAAAAAATAATAATTCCAAAATTACAAAAATTTTAGAGTGCAATTTGAGTGGTATGCTTCAATGTAAGTACATTTATCCTAGGAGACATAAAATTCATGACCATCACAAAGTAGGAGAAGCTAAGAGGGAACTCTTTGGTTCTGTCTTTGTTGATTGTCAAGCCATTTTCAGTAAAGTGATTTTGGCCTGTTTCATGCTCTAGCTCTTATAGTCCTGTCCTAAGTTGACCTTGGCAGGCAAGGCAGGAACTGAGTTATTTTCCACTAGTTTTTTTTTTTTTTTTTTTCCCAGTTAATTACTCTGATTTTAAGTAAATTAGCTGGTTTTGTATCATCACATTTCTACTTTATACAATAGAACAGCTTTGTTTGGAATGAGCATTTCAAGTAGTTTTCGTAGCAGAGCATTAAATTATTAGATGGATTTGGAATAGGTTCTGGGAACATAGAACCTGGGTTTTTCCTTCCCTCCACTTGGTGCTGAGTGCATATAAGGCCTTGCTCTCTGGTGGGGGTCTTGGCAGAGAAAACCAGGACAGGATTTTCTCATACATGGGCTGGCAAGTGCCAGGGGAAAAGACTGGAGAGCAGATCTTGAAGATCTCTTTGGCTTTCAAATTTGAACTTCTGAAGAGAAGTTTGATATTGTCCCCACCAAAATATGTCGCTTCTCCCTTCCTGACCCCCAACAAATGGCTGAGAAGGAGGGAGTGTTCCCTGCTGCCTGAGAAGAGAATTCAGGAAGACCAGAGACAGAGAAGCTTCCTCCAAGAAACTCAGCCTGCCTGCTTCATGTTCCACCACTGACATTTCTGATGTCTTATATTAATTGTAGCTTTGTTCTTAGTGTCAAACAACTGGAAACAAAGTGAACTTTGTTTTCAGCCCTTCTCTTATGAATACATTGTGATAGATCCACACAAGGAAGATTGAGTAGCTATCAGAAAGGATGAACTAGATGTATTCCAGTGAGTTAGAGACGTTTCCAGGTAGTATTGTTTTGTGAAAGAAGATGCAGAAAGCTGTAAAAATATTGCATTTTGAAGAAAATGCCCTTTCTTCCTTGGTATGTGTGGTTTGTATGCATGTGAATATCTGCATCTCCTCATATAGTATTAGTATGGATAAAAATATGGAAGGAAAACTAGTTTAAGATGGATTTCTCTGGTGGGGGTGGAAAGCTGGGTTCAGGGATTTGATGGGGATAGAATGAAGAGGAGAGAGGGGTAAGATAATAAAGCCAAAAAGGAAGGGAAAAAATCAATTATTTTTAAGAGCAAAATGGGCCTGTATTTCTTTCACTGGCATGTTAGAAGTCATTCTCTTCTTAAAACATCCCAGCTGATAGTTGTTCTGCTCAAGTACTTGAGGTGATGTAGTAGAGAATTGAAGAGTGTCCTTTCTTAAGGCCAGCTACTAGTATTCAAACACCAGGGCCACTGTTTCTTGGATACATGATCTTGAGAAGTTAAGAAGTTACTTCTGTGTTTCAGTTGCCTCACCTGGATGATGGTAGCCTAGCTTAGCTCATGGAGGTGATTGTCAAAAGAGTTTAATACAGTTATGTGTTGAGAGTAACACTTGGTAGGTAGCAAGTACACAGTAAGCATTAGCTATTATTACCTGGCACCAGCTTGTTCTTAGGCATTGAGAAGCTCTTTCAGTATCTGAGTATTTAGCAGATGACATATGGGCTAAAGTAGGACAGAGTATTAATTAAGTTACCTGGCTCCTGTCTTTACAGAGCACACAATGAAGGTAGAGAGACAACAAATATAACAAAAATAACAATAATACAATACTTACAGGGTAAAATATCAATGTAAAAATTACTATAGCACAAACTGAGTGGTGAAAGGAGTACTTAAATCATTGCATGTGGGGCTGGTTGGGGAAATTTTCTTAAAAAGATACGTTTTTTACCTTGTTTTTGGTTTTTGCAGGTAGGAACTATAAAGTTCATGGTACTCAAGGGGGTCTCTGACCAAAAAAGGATTAAGAAGAATTGAGGCAAAAGGTAAAAGTCATGCAAGTAGGAACTTTTTTCAGGATGGTGTAAACAAATGAGTTTTCAGTCTAGTGAGTTTTTCCTCAGTTGACTACTACCTCCACTAGCAGCTTTAAAAAGTTGTTCAGCTAACACATAACTTAGACTCATTTGATTCATATCTTTTGAGTTATCCAAGTTATTTCCTTCATAAACAATTAAGGTTTAGTTTATCGAATTCTTGTGATTTTTTTATATCAATTTTTCGGTTATCCGTATATTCCCATATATTATTAGTGAGAAAGTAAGATTTAAATTTTCTGAATTTCCACGTAATCATTTTTTGAGCAAATGGAGAAAATAGGCTAGATATCAAGCATTTGTTAGGCTTTGGGGTTACAGAAATAGAAGTAACACTAGAGGGATTCTCAGTTAGTGGGGAAGGTAGAAAAGTGAAGACACAATTACATTAAAATGTGGCCAACCAGGTCTGTGATGACGGTTTCTACTGTAAAAGCAGAAGAATAAGGTAGAAATAGGAGCTGTGGTGTAACTGCTCAGTGTATTTTTCTTGCCCACTGCCCAGATAGAGCTGATTAAGACAGGAAAATTGTAATAAAGAGTTCAATACACATAGAGCTGGCTAAATGGGAGACTGGAGTTTTTTTATTATGCAAATTAGCCTCCCTGAAAATGTGGACACTAGGGTTTTTAAAAGATAGTTTGGCAAGCAGGGGCTAGGAAGTAAGTGTTGCTGACGGGTTGGGGATGCTATCATAGGGGTACGGAAAATGGCCCTGTGCACGGAGTCTGCTTTTGGGTGGGGGTCAGAGAACTAGATAAGTCAAAAGTTACAGGCTCAGGTGGGGCCATCCTGTTGTCAGAAGAGCAAAAGCCTAAAAAGACATCTCAAAAGGCTGGTCTTCTGTTTATAATAGTGATGTTATTTACAGAAGTAACTGAGGAAGTTGTAAATCTTGTGACTTCCAGAATAATGGTGGATATTTGTTTATGCCTATGTTTTAGGAGAATTTAGGCCCCTCTCATTTTTTTTTTTAACTTGGTGGACATTTATTAGTTTTATAAAGGTGGTTTAGTTTTGGGAAGGGCGATTATTATTTGAACTATAAGCTAAATGTTTTTTTCCAAAGTTAGCTTGGCCATACCCAGGAATGACCAAGGACAATTTGGAGATTAGAGGCAAGTTGGAGTTGGTTAGATTGGATCTCTTTTACTGTTATGAAAGTTGACATAAGTTGTTATAATTTTTGCAAAGATGGTTTCAGTCCTCCTTTTTGGGTTTTGTCATACCTTATTCTTAAGGTGTGAGCTTTGGATAGATATTCTATTAGTCTGTTCTTATGCTAATAAAGATATACCCAAGACTGGATAATTTATAAAGGAAAGAGGTTTAACTGACTCTCAGTTCCACATGACTAGGGAGGCCTCACAATCGTGGTGGAAGGCAAATGAGGAGCAAAGTCATGTCTTACACAGTGGCAGTCAAGAGATCGTGTGCAGGAGAACTCCCTTTTATAAAACCATCAGATCGTGTGAGACTTATTTACCATCACGAGTATAGCACAGGAAAGACCCGCCCCCATGATTCAATTACCCCCATCCCACAGTACGTGGAAATTATGAGAGCTACAATTCAAGATGAGATTTGGGTGGAGACATAGGCAAACCATATAATTCCACCTCTGACCCCTCCCAAATCTCACGTCCTCACATTTCAAAACCAATCATGCCATCCCAATGGTCCCTCAAAGTCTTAACTCATTACTTAAAAGCTCACAGTCCAAAATCTCATCTGAGACAAGTCCCTTCTGACTATAAACCTGTAAAATCAAAAGCAAGTTAGTTACATCCTAAATACAATGGGGTATACAGATATGGGATAAATACATCTGTTCCAATTGGGAGAAATTGGCCAGAACAAAGGACAGGCCCCATACAAGTTCAGAATTCAGTGGGCCAGTCAAATCTTAAAGCTCCAAAATGATTTCCTTTGACTCCATGTCTCACATCTAGGTCATACTGATGCAAGAGGTGGGTTCCCATGGTCTTGGGAAGCTCCATCCCTGTGGTTTTGCAGGATACAGCCCCACCTCCTGGCTGTTTTCACAGGCTGGCATTGAGTATCTACGGATTTTCAGACGCCTGATACAAGCTTTCAGTGGATCCACCCTTCTGGGGTCTGGAAGACAATGGCCCTCTCCTCACAGCTCCACTAGGCAGTGCCCCAGTGGTGACTCAGTGTGGGGGTTTCCACCCTACATTTCCCTTCTGCACTGCCCTAGCAGAGGTTCTTCATCAGGGCTTCTGCCTGGACATCCAGGCATTTCCATACATCCTCTGAAATCTTAAGTGGAGATTCCCAAATCTCAATTCTTGACTTCTGTGCATCTGCATGCTCAACACCATGTGGAAGCTGTCAGGGCTTGGGGCTTGCACCATCTGAAGCCACAGCCAGAGCTGTATATTGGCCTCTTTTAGCCACAGCTGGGATGCAGGGCAGTAAGTGCTGAAACTGCACAAAGCAACAAGGCCCTGGGTCCAGCCCACAAAACCATTTTTTCCTCCTAGGCCTCCAGGCCTATGATGGGAGGGGCTGCCATGAAGACCTCTGACATGCCCTGGAGACATTTTCCCCATTGTCTTGGCGATTAATATTTAGCTTCTTGGTACTTATGCACACTTCTTCCACTGGCTTGAATTTTTTAAAAGAAAATGGTTTTTTCTGTTGCATCATCAGGATGCACATTTTTCAAACTTTTATGCTCTGCTTCTCTTTTAAACATAAGTTCCAATTCCAAACTATATTCTTTTTGAATACAAAAAACTGGATGTCTTTAATAGCATCCAAGTCACCTCTTGAATGCTTTGCTGCTTAGAAATTTCTTCTGCCAGAGGCCCTAAATCATCTCTCTGAAGTTCAAAGCTCCACAAATCTCTAGCACAGGGGCAAAATGCCACCAGTCTCTTTGCTAAAACATAGCAAGAGTCACCTTTGTTCCAGTTCCCAACAAGTTACTTATCTCCATCTGACACTGCCCCACCCTGGACTTTATTGTCCATATTACTATCAGCATTTTGGTCAAAGCCATTCAACAAGTCTCTAGGAAGTTCCAAACTTTTCCACATCTTTCTGTCTTCTTCTGAGCCTTCTTAACTGTTTGAAGTTCTGCCTGCTAGTTCCAAAGTTGCATCCACATTTTTGGGTATCTTGACATCAGTGCGCCACTCTCGGTACCAATTTACTCTATTAGTCTGTTTTCACACTGCTAATAGAAACATACCTGAAACTGGGTAATTTATAAAAGATATTTAATAGACTCTCAGTTCCGCATGACTGAAGAGACCTCAAAATCGTGGTGGAAGGCAAATGAGGAGCGAAGTCATGTCTTACATGGTGGCAGGCAAGAGAGCATGTGCAGGAGGACTCCCCTTTATAAAACCATCAGATTTTGTGAGACTTATTCACTATCATGAGCATGGGGAAGACCTACCCCCATGATTAAGTTACCTCCCACCAGCTCCCTCCCACGACATGTGGGAATTATGAGATCTACAATTCAAGATGAGATTTGGGTGAGGACACAGCCAAACCAGTCAGAGATGGAAAAAAGCCAATGACTGCTCCAACTTCCTGCTGACGGGGGCTTCGTTGAGATAGGGGTTAGTCCCAGGGTAAGAGAAATGAAACTGCTTTGCAG
>NW_012110119.1:1161531-1166256 GCF_000951045.1 Mandrillus leucophaeus
CCTGTAAAATCAAAAGCAAGTTAGTTACATCCTAAATACAATGGGGTATACAGATATGGGATAAATACATCTGTTCCAATTGGGAGAAATTGGCCAGAACAAAGGACAGGCCCCATACAAGTTCAAAATTCAGTGGGCCAGTCAAATCTTAAAGCTCCAAAATGATTTCCTTTGACTCCATGTCTCACATCTAGGTCATACTGATGCAAGAGGTGGGTTCCCATGGTCTTGGGAAGCTCCATCCCTGTGGTTTTGCAGGATACAGCCCCACCTCCTGGCTGTTTTCACAGGCTGGCATTGAGTATCTACGGATTTTCAGACGCCTGATACAAGCTTTCAGTGGATCCACCCTTCTGGGGTCTGGAAGACAATGGCCCTCTCCTCACAGCTCCACTAGGCAGTGCCCCAGTGGTGACTCAGTGTGGGGGTTTCCACCCTACATTTCCCTTCTGCACTGCCCTAGCAGAGGTTCTTCATCAGGGCTTCTGCCTGGACATCCAGGCATTTCCATACATCCTCTGAAATCTTAAGTGGAGATTCCCAAATCTCAATTCTTGACTTCTGTGCATCTGCATGCTCAACACCATGTGGAAGCTGTCAGGGCTTGGGGCTTGCACCATCTGAAGCCACAGCCAGAGCTGTATATTGGCCTCTTTTAGCCACAGCTGGGATGCAGGGCAGTAAGTGCTGAAACTGCACAAAGCAACAAGGCCCTGGGTCCAGCCCACAAAACCATTTTTTCCTCCTAGGCCTCCAGGCCTATGATGGGAGGGGCTGCCATGAAGACCTCTGACATGCCCTGGAGACATTTTCCCCATTGTCTTGGCGATTAATATTTAGCTTCTTGGTACTTATGCACACTTCTTCCACTGGCTTGAATTTTTTAAAAGAAAATGGTTTTTTCTGTTGCATCATCAGGATGCACATTTTTCAAACTTTTATGCTCTGCTTCTCTTTTAAACATAAGTTCCAATTCCAAACTATATTCTTTTTGAATACAAAAAACTGGATGTCTTTAATAGCATCCAAGTCACCTCTTGAATGCTTTGCTGCTTAGAAATTTCTTCTGCCAGAGGCCCTAAATCATCTCTCTGAAGTTCAAAGCTCCACAAATCTCTAGCACAGGGGCAAAATGCCACCAGTCTCTTTGCTAAAACATAGCAAGAGTCACCTTTGTTCCAGTTCCCAACAAGTTACTTATCTCCATCTGACACTGCCCCACCCTGGACTTTATTGTCCATATTACTATCAGCATTTTGGTCAAAGCCATTCAACAAGTCTCTAGGAAGTTCCAAACTTTTCCACATCTTTCTGTCTTCTTCTGAGCCTTCTTAACTGTTTGAAGTTCTGCCTGCTAGTTCCAAAGTTGCATCCACATTTTTGGGTATCTTGACATCAGTGCGCCACTCTCGGTACCAATTTACTCTATTAGTCTGTTTTCACACTGCTAATAGAAACATACCTGAAACTGGGTAATTTATAAAAGATATTTAATAGACTCTCAGTTCCGCATGACTGAAGAGACCTCAAAATCGTGGTGGAAGGCAAATGAGGAGCGAAGTCATGTCTTACATGGTGGCAGGCAAGAGAGCATGTGCAGGAGGACTCCCCTTTATAAAACCATCAGATTTTGTGAGACTTATTCACTATCATGAGCATGGGGAAGACCTACCCCCATGATTAAGTTACCTCCCACCAGCTCCCTCCCACGACATGTGGGAATTATGAGATCTACAATTCAAGATGAGATTTGGGTGAGGACACAGCCAAACCAGTCAGAGATGGAAAAAAGCCAATGACTGCTCCAACTTCCTGCTGACGGGGGCTTCGTTGAGATAGGGGTTAGTCCCAGGGTAAGAGAAATGAAACTGCTTTGCAGCTGTCTGCATGCCTAATATAACAAGCAAAAGTTCTGACTGCAGGAGTTCTTGTAGAATTCATCTGAAGCCCTGAGAGATCCTGATGAATAACTCTGAAAGCCAATCAGATATGGGTTTGCTAATAGAGAGAGATTAGGGTCAGAGGTTGTTAGAAAGACAAATTGGGATAAACAGGAAAGAGTAAATTTAAATACACCATATCTTTTATAGTCAATTTTTAGTTCTGTGACTAGATCAGTTAAACAACTGTGTCTCATTTCAGGAGGTTGGAGATGGACTAGGCCTGTAGGTTGTAGATGGGTTGTTGAAGGCAAATGTTTTTAATAAAAGGCATTTTTATAGAAATAAAAGGAAAACAAAGGTAATGTTGGGCACAACTTATCCAGATATTAGACTCAAAGCATTTTTAGTTACAGAGGAAAAAGGTGTGGCAATCTGATCTGACATGATTTTCTTGCCTGTATTACAAGGAGTAAGTTCTAGCTTTCAAGGTCTTAGGGAAAAGTAGCAACCTAGCACTTTGGGAGGCCGAGGCAGGCAGATCATCAGGTCAGGAGATTGAGACCATCCTGGCTAACATGGCGAAACCCCATCTCTACTAAAAAAAAATTACAAAAATTTAGTTGGGCGTGGTGGCAGGTGCCTGTAGTCCCAGCTACTAGGGAGGCTGAGGCAGGAGAATGGTGTGAACCCAGGAGGCGGAACTTGCAGTGAGCCGAGATCGCGCCACTGCACTCCAGCCTGGGCGACAGAGCGAGACTCTTTCTCAAAAAGAAAAAAAGAGAAATGGAAGAAAAATTTGAAAACATTAAGTTTAGGGACTTGTAGCTTGTAGCCTGGAAAGAATTCAAGATTTGGTCCAAATTGCAGAAAATAATAAAAACCCCAAAACAGTGGCCAAGACTAGAACCTAAAAACAGATGTATTATAGGTTTTTTTATTTGAAACATAATTTTTTCTCTCATTTCTATTTTATTAATGACAAATCATAGTAGGACAAATTTATTTGCAAAATAAGTCTAAGTTTTTTAATACTTGGCCTGATTATTTACATAAAGTACAGCAAGAACAATTATTTGCCATATAGGCTTTCTAAACATTGGCTTTGCTGGAATTTTTCAAAATAAGGAATTGCAGATTTGAAAGTTTAAAGCCTTGAGCCAGCCATGGATTTATCTGTGCCTGTAAATACCTGTATGAATTGGATAATTTTTCTTTTCTCCAGGTCCCAAGATAACTTGAGGCTCCCAGGCCTATCAGAAAGTGATTTTTTTTTTTTTTTTAAATCATAGGTCAGAAACCCTGTATAGGGACTAGGTAGACAAGGTATTAAGTTAATTTTTTCAAGTGGCTTTTATCAGCTCTGTAAGTCAGTTTGATTCCTTAAAGCAGTCTGTTTATATTTGAAAGCATGCCATTCTAGTTAAAGCCTTGGTAAAATAACCAATGGTGTCTTATCATAAAAGAAAACAGATTTTTATTGAAATTATGCATGTAACTATACTGTTATAAGTTAAGTATATGCTTACAAATAGTTTTTAAATTCTGGAGAAATAAGATAGAGAGAAAGAAATATGTTTTAACTTTTACTCCCATGAGTATACCCTGTAAATAGCTTAAAAGAAAAAAGTTTTCTAGACTCTGCAAAACAAAAGAATTAGCAATATGTTAAACAAAATGTCATAAATATTATTTGTCTTTTTTGTTTTGTTTTGTTTTCTTAAGAGACAGAGCCTCCCTAAGTTCCAGGCTGGTCTCAAACTCTTGGGCTCAAGCATTCCTCCTGCCTCAGTCTCTCAAAGTGCTGTGATTACAGATGTGAGCCACTGCACCTGATGTTGGTCTTTTATTAATTCAGCCCATGCAATTGCTGTTTTGCCCAATATTGGACCAGGAGTCCTCATGAACACACTAGCTCTCTATGACAGTCCTGGAAGGTTTTGTTTGTTTGTTTGTTTGTTTTTTGTTTTAATGGCACAGTCTCTACAATTATCAGAAACCTGCATCCAACAGCACCCATTAGCATCTTATAGCTGGTTTTAAACCGCCTTTTGAAAAGGATCAAAACAAGACAGTTATCTGTGGAAAACAAAAGTCAGGACAGCCACAGTTAAAGATGCAACTGAAAAGGAAGCATGGTCATTTTTATGGTACATAACCATATAGTAATTATTATTTATAACACATACTCAGACATATCAGAATTACAGGAAATGTATATAATTTTGGAACACATATTAATAACACATTTATTGACTGTAGCCAAAAAAGTTGAATACCATTTTATATTTGACAATGCTTTCTGTATGATTTTAGTATACCAAATCAGTCAAATATGTCTCTTTTGGACTTCAGGGGACCTAATATTTAAAAGTTAATGAGGTCAAAACAATACTTAAATCAGAATTTGATTTTGGAATGTTTGTCAAATATCAAAGGTTTAACACTTGATAGCACAAAACAGAATTCTAGGTCATTGTAAGTCATTTACTTAGCCAAAATGAAAATTTAAAATTTCAAAAAGGCAAAAATCTTTACTTGTTAATAGAGAGGAGTCTTAACTTGCTAAGACCAATACAGATAGCATGAAGCCAACTGAATCTGTCTTTTCTCTCTCCCCTGTATTTAAATGACAAATAAAATTTATTTCTTAATATTATGAGAATCTTATTTAAAAGAGAAAGCCAAATTTTAATTTTGCATTAGTATATTCTTAATGTTAAACTCAATTTTAATAACATTTTATAAATACATCTGTCCAGTTTTAATTAGTTTAACTATGGAGTATAATTTTTATAAGTCTTTTTATAATCCTTTCTAATTTTTTATTAAAGGGCAGATCAGT